>NC_062965.1:5646959-5939459 GCF_023119035.1 Salvia hispanica
ACATGCCCTCATACATTAATGTGACCGTATATATATACATGAACTCGTGCGTGTCTGGCTACTGCTCGACCGTGGTCGTCAAAACACCGTGTGACGCCCCGCTTTTTCGCCTTGGTTAATTTTATCTTGCTCAAAGTGAAATAGAAATAAAAAGAAACTCTTGAGCAAACAAATTTTTATTCTATTGTATCGAAAATTAACGGGATAAATTTTATTCAAGTAATCAAGCTTGATCTGAGTACAAGTTTTTTTTAATTCTATTACATTGAATATTAACTAAGCTTTTTTATTGGAAAGAATCTGAGTAAGATATCTTATGCCATTTCATATTCCAACTTCTTTATTTATAAGACGAGAATAGAGAGGAAAATAAAATCTATTTACCTCATAATACGTTTAAACCGAGGTCCACTTTTGAGAAGGCCCAAGGCAGCTCTTTTCTTCATCTATCTGCAGCCTAATAAACCACTCCTGATTAAATCAAGTTTTTGTTGCGCAATTTTTGGGGTTTTTCTTTTATTTATTTTTTTGTTTTAGGGTGTAATTAACTTCCATAAGTGTATTGCTTTTTTTTTTAAGTTTCCAGTTTTTGTGAGCGACGCATGAGACTCCTGAATCGTATGTTAATGAAACACATGACACTCATGCATTATGGGCATCGACACCTCATGCCTTTATATTTTTTGTATTTTTTTTAAATTTTTTAATAGACGACGCATGAGATGCCTCTTCACACATCATTTTTTCACATTCGAATATGTTTATCATTTTAAGTTGGAAGGTGTATATAATTCATGTCCAACCCCAATTAGTTTGAGGTCACTTGACCCAATGCGGACAATATCAAACTAATATTGCAGTCGACGATCCTAACAAGAGTGCCTCATTCATTCAATTAATCGGCATCCTTTCGAAATTTCTCATAAACTGATAACAACAGCGTCGCATTCGATGCGCAACCGGAAGATCTCCATTCTGCCGTTTCACTCTCTTCCACGTAACGTACATCTCCGGCACGTAAACGCAGACGGTTATGAAGACATGGACGCCGACATACACAGACACCACCACAGCAACAATCTTCCCAACCGTCTGTGTCTCAGCAGGATCGACCATGCTCAGCGAAGCTCCGTAACTCACCCCAATAGCCGCCATCGACACCACCGTCGCGTAGCAGACCACCGTCATCAGGACGCACGACTTGATCGGCACTCGTATGATGACGAGCAGGAGCACGACGAGGGCCGAGGCGAAGGCGGTGGTGTTGGCGCGGGCGAAGTGTCTGTATAGCCCGGGATGAGCGGATGCCATCACTGCCTTGCCGGCTCTGTGCGATGACGTGTCGTCCTGCCACACGCCGCCCGGGGGGCTGACGGCTGCCTGGAACGCCATCCCGGCTATCAGGACCACCACCACCATGGTCATGCCGGTTATCCCGCGGAAGGCGTTGAGTAATGGCTTGTCTGAGCAACGTAGTAAGAGTTCTTCGATTTCGGAATAGGCAGCGGTGTGTTGGGAGCTCTCTTTCAAGATATCCAGCGGCGTTTTGCCCATGGAATTTTCTGTTAGCTTTTGTATTTTATTTTTTTCCAGCAAATATCTTACCATCTGAGATTTCGATATAATAATTCAAGGATTAGAAAGATGTAATCGTGCAAAATGTACATTTTGGATGGTGGAAATTAGATCATCTCTAATGACACTCTAAATAATTTTCTTTTAAATTTGCATAATAGTGGAGTAAAATCAGTAAATAAGACATTTTAAATTTAATAGGATGATATTTATGCTAAAATGAATTTAATATGACACATACATAAAAATGAATTCAAATTTTATACTCTTGCTTTAATTTGGTACAACCCGGTCAACAATTAAGTCAAATTAGCTGCATTTATTTAGAGGCCATTTTGGTCAATTTTTCTGAAGTTTTCTAGATTTTATAGGAACTAAGATGGTCCCAAGTCCAACCAATCAAGCTTATGATGCTTCAACTATTCACAAATTAAACACACAGATAAAATATTATTTCACGTCGTTACAAAGTGAGAACTTAAATTACTCTACTTTTCAATTATTTTAGGATGGAACCTCATTGAATATGGACTAAAATTTTAATTAGCCAATAGTAAATCTAAGTAAAAAAATGAATAATCGACCTAGATTGAAACCATAGTATAAGTTTAATGGACAACCATAGAGAAAGCATCTTATACCTCAACTCGGTTGCACCTAACAGCCATATGCAAAAGTGTCTCCCCATCATCATCCTTGGCACGCACTAGATCGCCCATTTTCTCTCCCAAAAACCGCAACGTCTCAAGCTGACGATGTTTCACGCACAAGTGCAACACAGTCTGCCCGCGATGCAGTCTCTCCGTTGCAGGAGACAAGTCGTGCTGAAGCAGAACCTCCAAGATCTCGACGTGCCCTCTCATGGCAGCAATGTGAACCGGGTTCATGCCTTGATCATCGACCCACCAGCAAATCTCAGGGGCTACAATCGACAATTTTCGGGCAATCTCAACGTGCCCTTGTGCAGCTGCAATGTGAAGGGGTGCCGATTTTTTGGAGTCGATGTCTCGAGCTAGATCCGAGTAATTAAGCCTCAATAACTCTTCCACTATTCCCACTTGTCCATGGATTGTTGCTATATGTAGAACATTTCTTGACCGTGAAAATGAAATTTGATCGACAAGAAATGGATCTTGTTGTACAAGTGTTTGGAAAGTTGATAAATCTCCCCTTTTTGCTGCATCATATAGTTTCTTTACTGCTGTTTCTGCAACCATTGTTTTGCCAACTCCAATTTTTATTTCATATAAAGTTGTAATTTGCGAACTTATGGCATGCGTGATGTAAGTTGTTAAAACTTTTAAATCATGTCCCATATTGATTTGGTGATGATCCTAGCTCCTCTGTAAAAATATGAAATATGAATAACCCTTTCTATTATAAAGCTTTTTAAAGAGTGAGTGACTCATTTCTAATTTAAGTCAGGTCTAAGAAATGCAAGTCATCTCTAATACTAGAGAATTCTACTTCTAATCACTTTTGCATTGGTGATTACCTTTGCCTACATGATTAAGAAGTCAAGATAATGAAAGAATTTATATTTTATGTGGAAAACATTGACCCGGCTTTGCCTACAATAATTATTTTGGAAAAACTAATTTTGCAATATTTTAAAAGAAAAACATACAATCTCATCCACTCACTCCTTGCGAATAGTGGCTTTCATTATTTTACAATAAATTATTATTCTTATTAATATATATTTTGATCTTGTAGATAGTAGTAGTAGTAGTAGCTTTCGTTGTTTTACACTAAATTTAGAACATAATTAATTAATATATTTTGAATCATGAAAATATATTTTGTGTAAATATGTATGTATTTTATTTATTTATTATGTCTTAAATGTATTATAATTCTCATTAGAAAAATATTTGGTTAAGAGGAAAACTTATTCTATCTACTATATACACTTCTCATATTTTTTATATTGAATTCGTTGGGCCGTGTTTAAAAGTAGGTATAAAAAGGTCAGATTAGTGGGCTTGATTTTTATTTATCACGGTTTAGAAAGTGTCCACTAAAAAACCCAACCTGTGGCTTTGAAATATATGTAGATAATTTTAGGATTAGTTGTGGAGATATATTTTAGTTTCTTCTGTATCTAAGACCTCTTAAACAAATCTATTAATAAGATAATAATATGTTTGAATTGGGGTGAATGGTGATGTGGATATTCAACAAAATATTGTGCAGAAAAAAATATTTTCTTTATTATTATAGCATGTGCTAAGAATTAATTAAAGCAACAAAACAAATAGTAGGAGTACTAAGGAATTAATCATCAAAATAGTCATGGAATCGTGTTGGGGAAGTGGGTTGCGGCGTGTGCGGTTTGGAGTCTCCCTGTAACACACGTCTTGTGGTGATGATGATGATGTAGTTTGATGTTCTAATAAAATAACAAAAGATTAATTTCGGTTGCATCTTCAAAAATCTAGACCATCTCCAGTCATTTACACTAAACTCAAACCAATTTTTAAGTATATATAAAAAAAAACAATTTACTTTAACCATTTACACCAAATTTAAGATTTATACCATTTTCGGGATTTTATCTCACAAAACTTTTGGAGTAACACCAAACCAAATATGGTGTTGTTTCACAAAAAACACAAAAAATGAGTTTGAGTTTGATGTATGGTTAGAGAAGATTTCTACACTAAAACTCATTTTTTATGTATGGTTGGAGATGGTCTAACATGATTAGTTTTGGTGTACGGCAGTACCGTTGATGTTCTAATAAAAACAATAATGAATTAGGCAATAAATAGATATAAATATTAATAAAAATTAACATGGTAACAACAAATATTAATTTTGTTTCATATTATGAAAAGCTTAGTATAATGATACATTGATTATGCACTTTTAAAAATATTCAAATTGAAGCTCATAATTTATAAATATTTTAAAAAATGGTCCAAAATTCGTTTTTTATATATGTATATTAGATGTATGGTGTATGGATTTGATATTTTGATTTCATCGTATGGAGAGAGTACGTTTGATTCCCTTGACTTGGCGCGAAAATCACTCTCTCACGCTGTTGCCCAACGGAGTGAGAAGATGTTACAGACCTATTTTTATTTTTTGAATTTAGGCACCGAAAACTTCTCTCATTTGTTAATCTAATTACTCTGATAATAAATCTCACGCAAACAGTTTTTTCCCGCTGGATAAGAAAATAATTTGACGATCCAATCAATCTTCCTTTCTTCCATTTCATTTCGGCATAATTCTTCATCAGAAACTAGGATTTTTTTTGACATTTTACTTTTCTTTTCTTCGGGATCGCGTAGACATATTAGTTGGTGGCTGTGGAGTTGCCGTTGATACATTTCCTTTCCAGGTATGAGAAATTCCGTGATCAAATTCTGCAGAAATAACAAATTTTGCCTTGTTTCGCTTTGTGCTCTGTTTTTTATCCCTGTAATTATTTATATTTCCCTTATGAAAAGTGCATGTGAGTGTGTGTGTTTCTCAGGCTAAGCCGTCTGAACAAACATTGGCATCGCGGGGATATCTGCAGACGATAATTCATGATTCCGTGCGCAAGTTTAAGGGGTTCTTGTTTCTTTTTTGTTGAAAAGCTCGCCACAACTTGCTATGTATTTGGTTTTCTACAATGTTCGACTCCAATTATAAGACACAATATATTGGTGGACAAAAGGAGAAATTCGTAAGGTATCCATCATTTGCTCTACACTTTTGTGAAGATTTGTTTTCGGTTACTTCATTCTATAGGTTCGAAAATGGTATATTTATGATTATGGTTGATGTTTTCCTTTTTTTTGGAAGCCTTAAAAACTTGTGACTTTTTCGATTAGTTAGCTAGACTCTCGATTATTCGGATTCTTAGTGTTCATAGGCTATGAAAGGGCAATACATATTTTGTTTTTATGAATAATATCACTTGGTACGTGTAGGGAAAATGACAATTTGTTTTGTGTTTTGCCATGGTCATCGACATAGGTTGGAAGGCTCCAGTTCTTTTAGATCAGATATGGCTCAAAGGAATAGATGCGGGTTTAGCTTAGAGGGTTCTCAAGGACCTCCGACTACAAATGCATCAAAGTCGTTTAAAATGGTTCAAAAGGGATCCGAAGGGCTTCTTACATTTGGCCGGTCACTGAAATCCGGAGTCACACGAGCAGTATTTCCAGAGGATCTCAAAGTTTCTGAAAGAAGGATATTTGACCCTCAAGACAAGAGTCTTCTGTTGTGGAATAAGCTTTTAGTTATCTCATGCATTCTTGCAGTATCAGTGGATCCTTTGTTTTTGTATCTTCCAGTTTTCCAGCCTGAAAAAATGTGCTTGCATATACACAACAGTTTGGCATACACGACTACGACTCTGAGGACTGTAATTGATGTCTTTTACTTTGCACGCATTCTTCTCCAGTTCCGCACAGCTTATATTGCGCCTTCATCTCGGGTTTTTGGACGAGGTGAACTTGTGATTGATCCCAAAGAAATAGCAAGTCGGTATATACATCGTTATTTCTTTGTGGATCTCTTCTCCGTGCTACCTCTACCACAGGTATGTGCTGACCACATAAAGGAGCTTATTGTATAATTATTGCATAATCCTTAAATGCATAAAACATTTACTCAGTCAATCATGAGTTCTCCATAGAGGGTTACATAGCAATGCTTTTGATACCATGTGATGTTCTACTTGTTTGATTTAGACATCTGGTGCTACCTATTTACTCCAGAAAGCTAGATAATATACAAAATATATGTTTAGTATATTTGAAATTATGCTTCAACAGGTTGTGGTGTGGAGATTTCTGCGTGGGGCAGAAGATTACGATGTATTGAGTACAAAAAAGGCTCTGGTGATAATTGTTTGTGTCCAATACATTCCAAGGTTTGTGCGGTTTATTCCTCTTAGTTCAGAGTTGAAGAAGAGTCAGGGTGTGTTTGCGGAGACAGCATGGGCTGGTGCAGCTTATTACTTGTTATGGTTCATGCTTGCTAGTCATGTAAGAAAACTGTTGCTCTTCAAATTTCTAAATGTCTTGATTGCTTATATCTAGGATTCCATTTCCATTAGTCCTTCTGATGAGCAGTACTAACAAAATAACTACGAAACTTTATACATCAAGAGACTAACTTTATCACTGTGTATGATGCAACAGATTGTTGGGGCCTTATGGTATCTATTTGCCATAGAACGCAGAGATACATGCTGGTACCGAGCATGCTATCAGAACCGTTATGATAATTGCGATACAAAAAATCTATATTGTGCCCATGAGGTCACAAACCTTGAAGCATGGAAAAACATCAGCTCGGCGTTTATTACACCAATATGCGAGATAACCGATCAGGAAAAATCCCCGTTCAAGTATGGGATATATGCCCAAGCTTTGTCATCTGGAGTTCTTGATTCTGAAAAATTTGTCTCAAAATACTTCTATTGTTTATGGTGGGGCCTGCAGAATTTGAGGTATCTATCTTAATACATTTCCTACTATGCTTTTGATGATATACCAGTCAAACCAATCATCCATGAAGGAGAATAAAATTTTCATCCATTCATTCCAAAATTCTATAGCTGTCTAGACAGAGCTATGTTTGTTTCTGCAGTTCCCATAAAATCTAGTAATATTCTAGTAATAGCCTGTGAAAATCTAATAGATAAAGGAGGCAGCCTAAGCTAATGATAATGATACTTCTTTTTCATGGATCGTGTTTATTTCTATCTCGTGACTGGAAATGCACTTCTTAATGTCACGCATCTGCTTCGATTTATATAGCAATCTTTAATCTGCTGGTATTTGAAATAAGTTGGAAAGAAATGGTGAGCTTTGGATAGTCGAGTTACTTTTTTCAGTGGTACCAATTAGAGGTTCAGTCCAGTTCAATATATATCTCACTTCCTTTATGAGTTTTACCTTCGTGCTCAATCTCTGATAAATTGATCGAGACGACTCCCTACTTTAGTCCTCATAATAGATGGCAAACCTACATGATGCCTTAGACAATGATATTGAGGCTATTCAAGTTGAGATGGCTAGCATTTGGTGGCTAATATTATTTGAATTTCTCCTCAGCACACTCGGTCAGGGGCTTGTAACCAGCACGTATCCGGGAGAAGTTCTGTTTTCTATAGCAGTAGCCATTTTAGGCCTCCTCCTATTTGCTCTACTCATTGGTAATATGCAGGTATATATACAGGCTTCATATTTCATACAAACTTTTCTTTGGATGAACTCGAGTTAGTTTATAAACAGCATATATATTGCCAAATATCTGTCAATTAGATATCAGGTAAAATGTAAAATTCAAGTTTTTGTCACAAATTTGACATTGCTAATCAAGGCTGATACCACAAGATGTCTGCCTGTATGGCTGTTCATCATATTTCCTGATGCTTAATGTTGGTCTAAATTTATCAAATTTCATGGCTGAATGGTTGATTGATGGGTCCTTGTTTTTGCTCGCAGACATATCTTCAATCTCTCACGGTTCGGCTGGAAGAGATGAGGGTCAAAAAACACGACTCGGAACAATGGATGCATCACAGAGTGCTACCAACAGAGCTAAGGGAAAGAGTGCGACGCTATGATCAATACAAATGGATGGAAACGAGAGGAGTCGATGAGGAGAGCTTGGTCCAAAACTTACCAAAAGACCTTAGAAGAGACATCAAAAGGCACCTCTGTCTCAATTTAGTTAGACGAGTAAGTATACTCTACTTGGACGACTGAGCTAGCAAAGCTTCCCATTCAATTTCATTTCATACGATAAATGTTCAGGTCCCTCTCTTTGCAAACATGGATGATCGATTGCTCGATGCCATTTGTGAGAGGCTTAAACCCAGTTTATACACAGACAACACATTCGTGCTTCGTGAAGGAGACCCGGTGGATGAAATGCTCTTCATCATCCGCGGCCGCTTGGACAGTGTGACAACAGATGGTGGGAGATCCGGTTTCTTCAATCGAGGCACCCTGAGAGAAGGCGATTTCTGTGGAGAGGAGCTCCTCACATGGGCTCTGGATCCAAAGGCTGCTTCCAACTTCCCTCCATCCACGCGTACTGTCAAAGCTTTGACAGAGGTGGAGGCTTTCGCTCTTACAGCAGACGAACTGAAGTTCATCACCAGTCAGTTTAGGCGCCTCCATAGCCGACAGGTGCAGCAGACGTTCCGATACTACTCACAGCAGTGGAGGACTTGGGCAGCCACTTTCATTCAAGCAGCATGGCGTCGGCATTCAAGAAGAAAGGTTGCTGAGCTTAACCAGAGTGAGTGTGACGACAGTGGATCGGATTACAGCAGCGAAGATGATTACTATGAAGATGATGTGCAAGCTCGACTGATCGGTCCAAGCACCTCGTCGAGGTCGGATACAGGTAGTTCTTCCAGGTTTAAGACAACCTTGTTTGCCTCGAGATTCGCTAGCAACGCTATGCGTGGAGTCAGCAGAATTCGTGGCAAATCAGGTGCTGGGAAGATCAAATTGGCCAAACCACCTGAGCCAGACTTCTCTGGTACTAACTAGTTAGCTCCTGTGCTACATCATATTAGGCCAAAGGCATGATCTACCTACACTTCCTACATTACTGGTTATTTGTGTAGAACTAATTCATTTTGAAGCAGCAATTCAAGTAGCATTATTACTGTAATCACTTAAACATATATTGCAGAAAATTTCCATTCCTGTAGCCTCAAAAATGTTTTCAAACGGCAATGACAAACTAGGCTCAATTCAAACAAGAATTTCAAAAGCTACTTACTGAACATCATAGATTACAGAGTGAGGCTACTTTTGGGGGATATTCTTTCCCACGATTTTGGCCGGTGTGATGCGGAGCAGGTTGCCTGGTTTACCAGGAACGGCACCTTTGATCATCACGACATTGAGTTCGTTGTCAATCTTGATAACCTTGAGCTTTCTGATCTTCGTCTTGGTGCCTCCCATTCTCCCGGGCATTTTCTTGCCCGGGTAGACACGTCCTGGAGTAGTTCCGGCACCAATGGAGCCGAGTTGCCTATGGCTCTTGGACCCGTGAGTCATAAGCCCTCTCTTGAAATTGTGTCTCTTGATTCCACCTAATAATAGTTAATATTAGCATACTCAAATATCAATTCACCAACACATCTCCAAAAACAGATAGTTTTATATTCTCAACCAACAACATCCTTTTTATTTATGTATCTACGCTCAATCTCGTCGAATATATTCAAATTATGGTGAGTAATTTTTCTGGAATTACAGCTAAAATAATCACAGCTTCATCCTTGCTCAATTTTATGTGTCTACACTAAAATAATTACAGTTTCGTCTTCGATTCTCAAATTATTTTAGTAATTTGACATTTTGCCATCCGATTTCTAACCTAGATAGCAAAAAAAGAAGCAATTGGCAGTATGATTATGAAAACCGCGAAATTGTACCTTGGAACCCCTTTCCAATGGTGGTTCCGGAAACGTCGACTAAATCGCCTTCCTTAAAAAGCTCCTCCAACGCCAGGCGCTGATTAGGCTCGAAGCCTTCGACGGACTGCAGCCGGAACTCCTGCAAGTGGCGGAGCGGAATGATTCCGGACTTCTCCAAGTGGCCGAGCTCCGGTTTAGTGAGTTTCCGGTCGCGAATCCTGCGGTAACCGACTTGGACGGCGTCGTAGCCGTCGGTGGCCTTGGTCTTGACCTGAGTGACAATGTTGCCCTCGCGGAAGCCGACGATGGTGACGGGGATGACTTGGCCGGTGGTGTCGAAGTAGGACATCATGCCTAATTTGGTGGCCATGAGGCCGATTCCGGCCTCCATTGAGGCGGAGATGGTGGGGGGTTTGGAGGGGGAGGCATTGAGAGAGAGGGAGGAGAAGCGCTTCAAGGGGAGGCGGAGGAGGAAGGAGGAGGAGGGGGAGGAGGAGGAGGCGGAGGAGGAGAAGCGCTTGGAGGTGGTGGGGATGGTTGCGGAGAGAGAAGAGATTGACATTGTTGATGCAGAGAAATTTAGATTGGTTTCCTTATCCACTCCCTCAGTTAAGAGAGCTACTGCAAACATCTCTGCATAATTTTTTACCCTTTTATAGACTGGGCCTTGTGAATATTAAAAGCCCAATTATTTACCCTTTGATAGAATGGGCCTTTGACGATGACAAAAGCAATCTCCAATCAATTTAATTTGGGACAATTTGACATTGATCGATTGCTATGAATTATACTGCCTCCGTCCATCAAAATTTGTCCCATTTCTCTATTTTCGTCCTATCTCCTAAAATTTGTCTCATTTCACTTTTATCATTTTTGGCAGTGGACCCCATATTCCACTAACTCATGCATACTCACATTTTATTATAAAACTAATACTAATATATAAAAGTAGGATCCACCATCCACTAACTTTTTCAACTCATTTTTCATTACATTTCTTAAAATCCGTGCCGGATCAAAGTGGGACAAATTTTGGTAGACAGAGGTAGTAGCATGTTTATGCATCATATTAGTATGTTTTTAGTTAAAATTTTTTGAATTCAGATCGCTATATGCATTTTCTTATGTTTCATACATGGTCATAGAAATCCATATGACTAATAAGCTAATTAATCAACAAAAACTTTACCTAAACATTACGTATTTTCTTACAGATATGAATTGACTGTTTGTGATGATTTATATAATACTCCTACATTAATAAATTAGATAGTTTTGTGAAGAAATGTCAATTTAGAATTCCTAATCTCGAAGATTTTATAAAAAATCGTTGTAAGTTTTGATGAAACACAACGATTACCACCACGCCCATTTCTTGTTTAAACGTTCCATTCCATTGGTTTAGCCGTTTAGGCACATATAAAAACAGAACAAAAAACCCACTTTGCTTTGTACTCCATTGGAAGAACATAGTACTATAAAAGACCCATTCATGGGAGACTAAACCAAACTACATCAAAAAAATAAAAATAAAAATAAAAATAAAAATAAAAAAAGTTGAAATAAATCACATCCTTAATTTGTAATTCAAAAGACAAATCAGAGAATATGCAATATGTTATCTAAGAATTGTTTTTGGGTGGCTGGAAGAGTGAATCAACTCTAATTATTGGAGCTAGTTTCCATTCCCCTGCTAACAGGGATAACTGTGTAAGAGTAAAATGTATGTTCCCAAGTCTGGTGAAACTCGGTGTACCTCCAGCAAAAACAATCTCGATTTTCTTGTCGATCAACTTATGATGATACTTTTCCAATCTCTTCTTGGCTAGTTATAGTCTGTTATGGAGGAATCGCAGTCAATCAATAAAGTCATCACAAGCATAATGGTGAGTGAACGAGCTGAAATTCACATCTCTTACCTTATTTTCCAGAACAGCGCCGTCAGGGATAACTATCCTCACACCGGGTCCAGCATAGATATTGACTTCCCCCTAACGAACACAGGAATGGCATGGGAAAATAGTAAGAACCAGTAACCAACATGACTGGATAAAAAAAGAGCTTAAAAAAGGTCTGTTTGAAAAGGTCCCATTATAAATCTGGTCAAGTAGAATCCGTGTTACCTTGAGAGTTATGCCAGTTCCAAACCAAACATCACCGGTCACCTTCAAGCTGTCAAGTCCTACAATACTAGGAATAGACTTGAACCGCTCTTTGAAATTTTTGATCTAAGAGAGAAGAAAGAATGAAGTAAATCCAACTTCGAGTTAATAGAAAGCATTTCACAAAAGCTCCAGTCAGAAAAGAATTACATTTCTGAATACTGGTCCCAATTGGATGGATGGGTCCGTGGGATTTTCTCGGGTTGTATTTCGAGTCAGCTTGTCCTCAATAAAGGTATACAGATCCGACTGCATGGCAACAATTAGTTATGAATACATATAACATCAGAACTATCAAACTCCAAATGATTGTTTGGTCGGACGTATTATTAACCTGTAGCAAAAATAGGTCTGATGTTGCTTCAACTGGAAGATATCTTACATTGGGAACACTTATTGCAGAATGCTGATCGAAAATCTGTAGGATAAAGAAGGAACTTTCGATCAAAACTTATAAAACATGAAATCAGCCTTTTCTATAGAACAAAACTGCTTGAGAAGTACAGCCATAGAAAATGCTTAATCCACCAAAGGGTATGAATGGGGTCCATCTGTGATCCTGATGGCACATTTAAAATCAAACATTTGGTACCTTGGAAATGGTTAGACAATCTTTATCCACAAGTTTTTCCATAGATTGAATGCTCATCCACCTAAAAATTTGGAAATAATGTGGATAACAGATATAGCTTCTTTATTTATGAAGATGGAATAAACAAGTTTTCAAGAGCAATAACTTACATTGTATCAGTAAATCTCCAATCCTTCTTTGGCGTCAGAATCTTCAAGATGCCCACAAGAAAAAACATAAAAATACAACTATCAAATTATGAGCAGAACCAACGACACACCAGTAACCTAGTTCCTACTATAGTATTGTCATACCAAATACTAGGACTAGAGTATTAATGTGGACTTCCGAAATGCATAATAAACGCAAAAGAAAACCAACCGGAGTTTTGGCTTCATCGTGTGAATGTTGGGTCTCTTTCCTTACAGAGGATGATTTAGGGGTCACCTGCACCAATATTAGAAACAGTTACCAACCAAAGTTTGGCAGCAACTTATGTGAGCTGTCGAGAATACCTCTAGGCAAAGCTCAATATCATTCTGACCAAGATAATTCAAGATTTCTGCAAACATGCATTAAGGAGCTCAATTGTAATAAATTCCTATATTATTAGAATATGATGGAGTCCTTAGATTCAGATGTTGAGAAAAATTGATGAGATCATCAAATTTCAGAGTGACATTTATTGTGATCCATAACAAAAGGATACTGGGGTCAATAACACAACCAAGATTATCTGAGCCCAACAGCAGTATATACTCTTTACCCTGTTCGCAAAATCAATGTCATCAGAGCCTGTATTAAAATAAGAGAATATTTTCTGCTTGCAAGACATCCAGAAAGGGGTGAAAACAAACCTGTGATGATAGTATATCCAATCTTCCACTATTTACCAACGGGAGGATGGCCTGAGCAATATTGAATGAATTCCTTCACATGTAAAAAGAAAAGCAAACTTCATATGTGATATGTACATTAAATGTCATACGCAAGACACCATATTTAGCATAAAGAAAGCTAATACATGCTGTGCAAGAATGGACTAGCCTTAAATTGGTATTCCTGATGGAAAAACTAGAAAGATATTCGTTGAGGTATGAAGAATCCATGACCATGACAGATTCTTTACACTTCATAGTTGAAAAATAATAAGGTTAATGTTAAGAAAAGAAGAAGACGAGAAAGGAGGGTACAAACGTAAGCTGCCATTTGATCCAGAAGAAAAATGAAATTGTAACCTTGAAAAGCTATATGGGGAAAAAATTTCAAACACCAAACGATCTTCCCTTATATAACTTTTAAAATGTGAACATCCCTTCTAACCAAGACTATGAGGTGCTGAAAGTCCCCCATATGCTAGACTACTTAATAACTGAAGAGTAAGAACTGAACAAACCCACAGTCCGCCTAATATTCACATCCCGAGTTATTAGTTTTTACACATAATGTTGATATCGATCAAGGATCCAAGATTTTCGTTTAGTTATGGAAAAACAACCACATATTGAATGAATATGGATGCATATTATTTCTCCCTATCATACAAATCATCATATCTGATCCACAAGGTGGGAAAAACGCACTGACAGTCTAACACACAACAATAATCAGAAATTGACAATCTTCAAAAGTTTCCCTATCCCCAAGGGGAGAGAAGAACTGAAACATACATTTCATCCTTGCTATCTTGGCCTTTAGCTGAGCGAGCAAACTTGCTTGCCTCTTGTAGGTCAGTGATGCTCTGTAAAACATACATATATCAAAAACTAAATTGGATAAAGTTTTCCGACTAAATGAATAAGCCAATAAGGCATAAACAACAAAAGGATCAAAATGTCAAACCTCTTCTATAGAATGGATATTCTTATTTGGGTGCTTTTTCAGGAACTGCCATCAGTTAAAACACCAACATCAGTTCCCACCACAGTTCAGCTCCAGATGAATATCAGAATATATAGAAGAAGTTACCTCTAATACTTTCCTATGTGCATCAACTGTATTCACCACATATAGTGGAATATTGGTTCCATATTTTGCGTTTAGAGCCTACAGATAGTATCAGATAACCAAAATCAAACAACTGCAGCTCCTGCGTGGAGCCGCCATAAGCTTCAAAAAGAGAAACAAGGAACTGACAGGAAAATTACCTCAATCTGAT
The DNA here is from genome assembly GCF_023119035.1 of Salvia hispanica. Lineage (NCBI taxonomy): Eukaryota > Viridiplantae > Streptophyta > Magnoliopsida > Lamiales > Lamiaceae > Salvia > Salvia hispanica. The sequence goes on from NC_062965.1 coordinate 5,661,821, forward strand.
TGATTGTCAAATCAAGGCAAGTCAAACCATCAACAATTTCCATAGTAGACCTGCATCAACAAAAATTGATGTAAAACTAGCATAGAGATCTGGAAGAAGTGTCATTTGAGTCTTTAGGTAAAATATAATTAAATTCCCACTAGACTTGATCAATCATACAAACAAAAACCACACTCTCACAGTTGGACATAAATCAAAGAAACAACAAAACTTCACGTCCAAATGTTATGTTATATCCTCCATCCATTACAAGTGTTCCACATTTATTAAAGCATATGCTGAAAAGTTATAGGAACACTTATAAGGGATGGAGGGAGAATATCTATTAATTCATCATTCATCTTACTGAAACAGGATGGGTTAAGACAAGTTACAGACTTCAGAAAAAATTACTTCACTGGATTTTATGCTTTAAATGAACTGGAGAACGGTATCATTTGGAACTATATTACGTTGTAATTTTCTTTGGGATATCATAACTATCAACTTCTAGTACTTATCAAATGGTCTGACACCGCTGCCTCAACAATTTAGAACATAGCTCATGAACAGTGGTGTGAACTCTCAAAACAATATTTAAATATTATTTTCCTTTCAAACTTTTTCTACATATATAAATGAATGGAATTGATTTTCCATGCTTCAGCCGCTAGAATCCACTGTCCAAGTTCAGATACCACTTTCTGATGAAGTACTAAACTTTTAACAAATCATAATTTCATTCAGAAAGTTGAACGTCAAAAAAACAATATATCATTTTATCTTTATTTGAATACAAGTGATGCTGAACAAAGTGAAAAATTGTCTGAAAAGCATTTACTAACAAAGTTATCAATTATAGAGGATATCTTTTTGATGAAAAACTCACCAATGAGGAAGCATATTAAATTCACTAATAAAATTCATGACGTTACCACCTTATCTTCCAGCTCATTACTGTGCTTTTAATTCATACAGGAAAAGCCACAGCTTCCACAGATTCAGAGAGTGAACTTTCAATTATCTAAATTGAAGAATACTAGTTATGGAGTAATATTTTCCAATGTTAGAGTGGGACTCACTTGGGGCCAGAAAATCCTATTGTGGTCCCTAGATCGCCATTGAACCTCACTATGACAAGTTTGTCCAATAGCGCCTTAGTCACTGAGACATCTGTTGAAGTTGAAAGCATTATGCCATTAAAACCATATAACAAGAATTATCTGTAAAACAGACCAAATAACTAGGGAACAAAAAAAACAGGCAATTGAATTACTGCTAATTATTGAGATAACTGCTCATCGCATCAAGCTTGAAAAGGTCAATCAATGATGCTCCACATAGAGTTCAGATAAATTTGAAGGCACAAAAGATTAATTATTATTGAACTTGAATGGTAAAAAACACTGTACAAAATTAGATTTCCCTGTGCTAGTAAAAACCAAAAAGGAATAGATGATGCTAAGAACTGTCCCAATCAATTCTTAATACTCCCTCTGTCACATTTTAGTTGTGTCATTTTCCTCTGTTGGTTGTCCCACTATAGTTGACTCATTTCTTTTTGGGGCAAAACGCAAAAAGCAACACATTTAATCCCTCCTACTTAATTTTGTCTCCTACTTTATTCTCTCTTCTCAATCCTACTTTATTCTCTCACCATTTGACTCCCTAAACACTATTAGCTTAAATCTCGTATCCAAAAGAAATGCCTCAGCTATAGTGGGACAGTGGGAGTACAACAATTCATAGAAGCATTTCTTTTGAATTTTATCAACACTTCACAAAACACACTAACTATCAGATTATTCTAGTAGCACTTATAGCCTATGAGATGGCCTTGATATTTTGACTTTTGATAAGATAAAAGTGAACAAAGCTCAGCCCCTACAATCCTAAATGTGACATAACTTACGGAGAAATATATGTTTTGGTGCAATGGTACAAGGAGGAGGGGGGGGGGGGGGATGATCAGAAGTTATATTTACCTTCAGGAATTGCAGATAGTTCTTCATAAGGAAGCACAAACTTGTCTGTTGATTGATTAGTCAGGTCATCATCTCCGCTGGCAGAAACATATTTAACATTACCAAATTAGTATATAAGTATTAAGTTTAACCAAAAATAAATGGAACTAAATTACTATGTCTAAATCAAAAGGGATCACTTTGAGCTGGTTCTTTTAGGGAAAAACGAAAATCATAACACAAATCAGCAGTGAAAAACAATAATCATTGTTTACCAAATTCAAGTAATCTTTTCAATAATCACATGAATTAACCTAGTACAGACTCTCCATAAAAGTGTCAAGAGATCATTGAGGCCCACTGCAGTATATCAAAGCCATACATTCAAAAGAAGAGAGGTAAACATCAATAAATTCCCAGATATTATCAAAATACACTTCTGAGAGACTAATAGCAGAGAAAATAACAAATTGTGAATCCAAAAACAAAACTTTGGAAATGGCATCATGAAACTTAGAAGCTAAAACAAGCAGTAATGAAGCAAAGTTGCCGTACCCAATTACAGCCTCCTCACCCCTCTCAGCCATTGCCTCCTTCCGCTCTTTCAAAATTGTCTTCGTGATCAAATTACAGAACATATACACAAACTCCACCGAATCATTAGCAGGCACAGGGTACGTTATCTTGCTATACGTCTCCCAAGGCATGCTCGAATCGACCAATCCGACCACCGGAATCTGCAGCCGGTTCGCCTCCTTGATGACCGAGCTCTTACTCTCGGTGTCGAAAATCACGATACAATCGGGCGCCTCCGGCGCGCAGATGTTGAATTTCTTATTCCGGCCTCGGAACCGCCTAGGGCTGGAATTGTTGGTCAAAAAGCCTCCGAGGCGCCAGGTGGTGTCGTGCTTGATTCCAATTGTCTTGGTCATCTGCGCGATGATCTCGTCGAAGAGGGAATTGGTGTTGACGAAGAGGAGGCGCGCATTGTTGCGAGAGAGGTGGCCGATGAAATCGCAGGCGTTGCGGAGGCAGATTAGGGTCTTGTCGGAGTCGACGATGCTGACGCCGTTGCGGGTGCCCTCGGAGAAGATTTTGAAGTGGTTGGAGGTGACGCGGCGGCCGATGTGGGCGTTGGCGTTGAGGAGCTTCTGTATGACGACGGAGTGGAACGACATTTTTGGGGCTAAGCTGGAAATGTTGGTCGAGAAGGGGAATTCTTTTGCTAATTGATTTCAAATAGCCATATATGGTGGCGGATCGAGTAAGGGTTTAAGCGGCGGAGAGGATTTTAACAAATCGGAATTGCAGGTCAGGGTGTATTACACTGTAAGAACATCCACGGTACAAATAATTAAAAATAATTTATTCATATTTAAAAAATTAAATTTAAATATAATTTTATAAAATTGAATGTGATACTCTCTCGGTTCGCTCGTAATTGTGTCAAAAAATTTCGATACGGAGTTTAAGAAAGTGATAGTATTTAATATGTTAAACAAAAAGATAAAAAAGCAAGAAAGAGAACAAAGTAGAGAGACTACAGTAAAAAAGAGAAAAAAATTAATACTACTCCCTCCGTCCCAGTAATTCATCCCAGTTTTCCATTTCGGTCCGTCCCACATAATTTGTCACATTTCACTTTTACAATTTTTTGTAGTAGACCTCATATTCCACTAACTCATTTCTACTCATATTTTATTATAAAACTAATATATAAAGGTAGGATCCACGTTCCACTAACTTTTTCAACTCACTTTTCATTACAATTCTTAAAACCCGTGCACAGTCAAAATGACCCGAATTATCTGGGACGGAGGGAGTGTTATATAGGAAAATGACTCAATAGTCAATATAAGAGAACGAAGGCAAATGAATCAAAATGAAGATGGTAAAGGGAAGAAAAAGATAATTTTGAAATAATATCAGTACATCATTGAAATAATATCAAATTGAAAAAGTTAAAAATTAGAAAAGACAAAATTGTCCAACAGCCCAAAAGGGCATTTTCGGGAGAAAACAGTGCAAAATGACCGATTTTAAAATAAGCTCTTAGTTCAGAGATTACTGGAGATATTTTTAAAGTCCAAGGGCTATTGGCAAGATAAACTTATAGTTCATGGACCATATTTGTAATTCGCTCTTATTTTTATTGTAAACTTGTTTAATTTTATTTTTAAAATTTTTAATCAAGTGTTAATATATAGTATAAGGATATTATCTATTGTTAACTACAATCAAATTTTAATCATTAGATTTAATAAATCTAGTGATATCTAGTGGTGACACATGAAAATTCATTTTGTATTAATTAATTCAAAAAGGGTCTTTTAGTTTTCGTGATTTCATGAGGTCAATGGGTATAGTAAACATGTCAACTCATCACTTGAATATGTCAATTAAATTTGATTGATATTGAACATGCATATAATTGACATTATATATATTATGTGTTGACACTTTATATGAGTATTACTGTCAAAAATGTTGAAAATATTAATTAAAATTCAATTAAATAATTCATGTACTTTCAAAATCATCCAATACATGTACATGATAACATGAATTCTAAATGAAAGCATAAATCTTATAAATAATTTAATCCAATAAATATAACTATTTTTTATTTATAAAGTCTAATAGAAGTACTTAAAATTAAAAAATGCGTGAATTTTTTTCTAAAATTGTGAAAATTTATGTACACTGACAGACTTCGCTTGTGATTTTAGGCTGGGTCAGGTCTAGATATATAAAAGCAAGCCCGGGGTTTTAATTTTCAGAAGTAAGATTCTCATTCAAATTCTAGTAATTAAATTTGAAGTTGTTTCCGTTTATTTCTGAGTGAATATTCTATCATTATTATCTCCTTTCTATTCTCCTCCTCTTGTTCCCCACCTCTAATCACGGTTTCTCAGTTTCGCTATCTTTAACAAAATTGCGGTCGTGACAAAATAGTATCAGAGCATCTCAGTTTAACCCAACCACTTTATTTATAGGCCCAATAAAATAAATACATAATTGTCAAAATGAAATATATAAATTAAGTAGATCACTATTGACTTTGCTTAAAAACTCTAGATCAATCAAGAATAAGGGAAAAATAATTTGAAGAATTTTAGAGTAACCAAGAATTAATCAACTTGGCACCTTGCACTACTATTTTAATAATAAAAAAAAAGAACCTAGAACTAGTATAGAACAATTAGTTAAAATATTCTAGCACGAGTTACTTTTGAGTTTATAAATAACTTAGAAGTTTATGAGTAGAATTCAATGATCATTTTTCTCTCTATAAATGGCTAGACATTATTTAGTATCATAATATACTACTCCTTGATATCAGACCAATAAAATACAACCATCAATTTATAAAAAAAATTTTGAGGATAATTACAAAAATGCCATTTTATATTAAAAACTATAATTTAAATTAAACTTATTTTTTTAACTAATCTATAGTTATTTGTTTTTTTTATGAACGGACTTCATCTATTGACAATGAAGATGGGGTATTTTCTTATCACTTCTTGGTTTGATTATTATCAATATTGTTAATGCTTTTATAATGCTCTTTTTAGTTAGACAGTAATTTACTATGCTTAATAATTGATAGTTGAAATTATTATAACTTAAAAAAAATTATATTTAAAATATAAATGATTGGTAATATTTCACCCATTTTTTTTTTCATGTATTGAATCATAAATATAATTGTTAAACTTTATCACACCAAATAGATTTTAATCCAAATCGCATAGTCGGAGTTTAAAGATATTTTGGCTCCACATTGAATAAACTATATTCAGTTTTTTACCTTTTCAGATTGTCAACATTTTATTTTTTCAGATTGTCTGTGTCGTTTATGCCAGTGCAAGCATTAGAAACAAGATTTGTTCCATCTTTCCGAAACTACTTTGATTAAGGTTTAGTCCTCTTTAGTTCATGTAGTGTACTTGAAATATATATTAATTTTTTTTATTTATTTGTATAGTATTCTTTGAAATAACAATTTATTATTATATGTACATCGAATATATGTAACATTCATAGTCATAAGTTTATTAATACATTTTTCTTTTTCTCTGTTAGTTTACAACTTATATCTTTAATTCTAGACATCATGTAAACTGTTTTGTAATATTTCCTGCACATCCAGGATTGTATTAATAGTGTTGAAAATATCATCCGAAAAGATTTATAAGACTATTTGTAATGTAATTAATTTTCTTACCTTTTATTTGTTTTCTTTCTTCCTACCATTTTCATCTGGTTATATACTCTGATTCGTTTGCCTTTGATTTTTGCAATGTTTTTATTATTAGACATTTATTCTTTGTCAACAAGCATAATTATAATTTTTATCATCTATTTTTTTGTTCATTTTCTTAGAATTCTCTGAAAATTTTATGGCCGGTGCATAGCACGGATGGTAAAACTAGTTTTAATAATAATAAAAAAAACCTAGAACTAAGTATAAGACAATTAGTTAAAATATTCTAGCATGAGTTACTTTTGAGTCTATAAATAACTTAGAAGTTATGAGTTGAATTCAATGATCATTTTTTACTCTATATATGGCTTTAGACATATTATTTATCATATTATACTACTCCTTGACAGTAGATATGAGACGAATAAAATACAACCATCAATCTATACAAAGAAATTTTTTGAGGATATTACAAAAATGCCATTTTATATTAAAAGCTATAATTTAGATTAAACTTATTTTTTTAACTAATCTATACATATATAAAATACGAGTTTTTGACTTCTTTGATATTCGTGAATTTGGGTATAAATTTGAAAGTTTACAAACATCAGGTGTAAAATTATAAACGTAAAGTAACCGCTGATAATCTCATTATTTGGTAACCGCTAATATATGAACGTGATTCCACTGAAACCACTATATTCAAATGAACCCAATGAACGAACTATCAATTACTCCTACCGTCTCAGTTTAATAGTTAGGGCACGAGTTTTAAGAAATTGTTTGAGTGTGTAATAAATGAAGTGAGATGGTGAAAAGTGGAACCCTTTTGACATTTTGCATGTAAAATGGTTGCATTTTTCCCGTATTCGTGTCGAAATTTTAATTCCGTATTTGTGAATTTGTTTGTTGGGATATCCTAGTGCTTGTCCACTATTATTGCTAATTTTTGGGAATTTTAAAACATATTTTATTCATGAATTCTAACACAATACAAGGTTATTAGATTGTTTTATGTCTGGTTAGAAATTGCATAAAGTTATTAGATTGTTTTATGTCTGGTTAGAAATTGCATAAAAGCATGAAGAAAGATGATGGAAGAATCGCCTAAAATTGCAAAAGATAGGAAAAATTAGTTGACTGTTAATTTTTCAAGCCTAATTGCCAAAGATGAAGTGGGGAGATCAGGGGTACTAGCCGTTTTAAGATTTAGGTTTCATAATTTTCTATATTAGCAACTCTATTGAATAGATATAAGTGAATTTGATGACTTCCATTATTTACATTGTTTAGTTGTTTTAATAACCAATAAATTTAATTTACTCTTTTTACTCTCATTTTTATATTTCAGATCAGTTGCAGATGACCGTCACAACATCAATATCAATGGATATGCAAATGAAAAAGATTGATGTTCATAGCTAGTGATTTTTTCTATTCTGTTTGCTTAGTGTTGCTAGACAATATTTTAACCTTTTTGATGATTTGATTGTATTGAAACGGATTTTATAAGAATACATCTTATTTTTTCGTAGTACTTTATGGTATCTAACTAATTTCATCCTTTCAAAGCCTACTTCATTCAAAATTTGAGTCCTTATTATTTTTCTTTCAAAACTTCTGCAATACTAGTAGTTTAAAGTAATTGGGGAACTAGTTTTACATGGAGACATTATATCTCATTAAACACATTTTTATATAATTGTATTTATCAAATCACAAACCAGAGCTAAAGGATTAAGCTATTAAAAAATTTAAAAAGTAGCACTATTTTTCAAGATCATCAATACTAGAGAATTTTTTAAGACCATTAATACTATACAGTAATAAAAAACGATGCTATTTTATTTGATCAGAAACTAACCATGAAATAGTTTAGTTTAGGTGAAGAAGAAAGTTAAGGAGTAGTATTCATATGCTGATGCAAAAGTTTGTATTTTCCGGTAGAAAGATAAAGAATGAGAAGGCACAAATTCATAAAGGAAAGCTATAAAAGAAAATAAATAATATTGCTGACATGGAGATAGACGAAAGAGAATTGTGTTCTGTTTGTAAAATTCTAAAATTAAGGAAGCTAGTCTACGTGTGATTTAGTCGCTCATATTAATTGTGCAACATATTTTTTTTAACTAACAATTATCTTTAGCTACCAAACACAAAATATGTTAACTTGTTGAAACTATGATAATTGTCTATTGTTGCTAGTTGAAACATAACATAGCTATCGAACAATTTAATATGCAATATCATTTTTTTTTGCATGAACACTCGTACAAAATAATGTGTGCTACTACATTAGTTGGTTCAGTGTTATTATGTTATGCACGATGCTGTAATTGGCATGCAACAAATGATAATGGCTGCGTTGTTCCATTGGTTGATTTAGAGGATTTCATGGGCTAATGTTTACACAAATAATAGTAATTGGATAAATGTTGTGAATCAAAACAGAGAAATTAATGGTAGAATGAAAAGAAGGGGATTTACATTTTGAACGCTCACACTCACACTCACTCCCTCACCACTCAAAAGGGGAAAAAACAATGTGTATTCATCATATCTATATGCTGAATCAAATCAAAATTGGCGATTGTGCAGAATTATGATTCTGCTATCTGCAACAGAAAATGGAAGTCTGATCTTTGACGAAGAAGAGGCGGCGGATTCACATCTGATACATTGATATCCTGGAACGACTGTGATATCTCATCAATGGAGAAAGGTATGCTGCAATTCGAATAAATTCGCGTTAGTGCCTGCTGTTTCTTGAGTTTTATGCTTTAAATTTTGAATACCTTGAATCTACATCCAGCAAGAATGTATTGTTTGGTGAGCTAATTGAATCTTCTACTGTCAGAGCTTTCATCTTTGCAATCACCTAAATTCAAATAATTGCAAGCTTTGAATAAAGCCAAACTATGATGCAATAGACATAAATAAGGCATATATGAAGAGCCATTACCTCGGTAGATAATCCTTGGGTTCCATATTTATCATCCCAAAACATGGTTCCGATTCTATATATTTGTGCAATACTCAATACCTGATCAGACCAATGGAGAGTAGATTGATGTTATGACTAAGGTGTGTTCACGGTTTCGAGTGAGGAAACAGGAGTGCTATATAAGGTCAAGTTTACCGGGCAGAGTTCACTCGTGATCTCATCCAAGGACTTGTGAGTTTTCTGGTGCAGGACCTGTGAATGGTTAAGAGATTTATCACATGATCAGTGGTGATTCTTTAAAATATAATGCAAGATGAACTGGTTTTGCTATACCAGAAAAGCTATAGCTTGTCTTATGTGTTGTAGTTCGTCCCACGAGGATCCAGCATACTGCATAAAGATGTAAGATACGTAAGAAAAATTGACCTTTCCTGAATCATTAATAAGTTTTTATGCGAGTAAGCATTTACCTCAGGTGTTGCTTTCACACACCAGTTCTCCAGTTCTTGTAAACCTGCCTTAACATATTCACCGTTGCTAAATGAACAGCATTCACGGCGTAGCAGTAAGCTGACAATATTAAGCAGTATTAGCCTATTAGGACATTAACATTGTTGCTGGGGTGCAAATTTGGAAGTAGTAATGATTTCTCACCTATTGAAAAGTTGAACATTTATGAATGAGAATACTTGGCTGAAAATCTTCCTTGTGATGGTTGGTGCAACCTAACAAAGATTGTCTTGTCATCATTAACATGTTTTACAAAATCATTTGAGGATTAAGATGTTTCTACTTACATAATTTTCAGACAGTATTTTCATGGTATGATCGAAGCAATGGACGATGGTTTGCCAGTGTAGGCTAGAGCTCTGTTGTTTCATATTATGTGAATGGATGGTTTTAGAGGACCCTTTTACCGGTCTGATCCTCGCAACTCTTGGTGCCTGTTTATACCATAAATTTTGAGATTCATAAAAAGCATTTGTTAATAATCTTTTGCAATTGACAAGTACTTACTTGTATACATAAATTAAGAAATGGACTGATCTCTTTCTTTAAGCCATCGCGAATCATCCCATATATTTTCTCGACACATGCTGTGAGATGTTGCTTAAACAGCAAAGCCGGGTATTTTGCTTCAATCCTTGATTTGGTGATGGGGTTGCCCTCCATTCCGCTGTAGCCACTAGATAGTCCCATGATCATAGAAGATGACCGCCCCTGACAATGGAACACTACAACATGTAATAGCTGCACACTGACATTTTATGCAGATGACTCATTTGCATCAATGCTTACCTGTGCCATTCTACCAAAAAACGAGATGGGTGAACTTCTGTTTCTTCTCGAAGCTGCTGCTGATGAGTTGCTTGCCTTGATCGTTCTTTGCAGAAGAAACAAAAGAGTTGAAGTTGTTGACAGCCAATAAGCCAGATTCTTTGTGCTGTCCTGGTTCTGCAGATAAAACTGCTTGTAATAATCGTTGGTAATTATATGTTGAACATTTATGCTCTTGTTCGGTTACCTCAATTGATGATTGGATTGCATGAATAATCCTATCAAATATATTAGTTTTATCTGCTTCGAAGGATCTCCACTGTATGAGTGTTCTGTAGACGATGCAGGCAGCAACTGGCCTATTCTTATCAAAGCGGCTGTCTTCTAGAAGACATTTGATCAGTGCGTCATGATTTTCCTGATAAATAACATGCAAATTCCCATTATTCATAGAAACATATTTCTTCGTTGATATTAGCGAGTGGTGGTTTTACTACCTGCTGTCTATCCGTCAAGGATCTCTGTTTAGAGAGAGGAGGGGGAATAACCTCAGAATCCTACACAAGAATATGTACTTGCTTACTAACACCGTTAACAGAAAACTTATTTTTATATGTACTTGTTGAATGTAACCTTAATCACTTCATTGATCTGCTGGTCTACTTTTGTTGCTGGTTGATGTTCCACAGTGTCCAGGCCATTATGGTCCTCGTATCCATTGTCCAAATTCTGAGTTTTAAAGCGGCCACACTTCAGTAAAATTGCAAACTCTGTAATTAGTACAAACCTACTACTGTACCTTTACTGTTGAGATAACTTGATCATCATCAGTACTCTGTATTTGTTGCACAACATCAGAATTCTGTATTTGTGGCACAACATCAGAACTCTGTATTTGTTGCACAACATCAGAACTTTGTATTTGTTGCACAACAACTTTTTGACTGTGAAGCAACATGTTCTCCGACTCCAAATCTTTAATCTTCTCCCTCAGTCTGATATAAAACAATTTTAGATTTCTGCAGTATTTCTAACAATAAATACCGTCTATGTGGCCAGCTACACTAAGTGCTTCAAGTGTGTTTTATCATCAACTATCTATTAGGTATTGACTGAAATTTGCATATTGAATTTCTGTGGGAAAAAGGTGTCAAGTTTTAAGGTTAGTTCAGAGTCTCTTTTTTATATTCTTACAGTTCCATTTCCTCAGTCAAGCCCTCCTGAGCTGATAAAACCAGAGCCTGCTGACGTAGCACCTGATTCTCAGACTCGAGATTAGATAGGTTCGATTCTAATCTGTTGAGATATAAAACAGGTATAGTTATAACAGAGTCAACAATTCCGATATGGCTACATGTTTTAGTAGTAATACTACCAAATACCTTTCGATGCTCTCTTGCAGTTGTGCAGCTTTCATTTGTGCCTCTTCTGCTTCTTTAAATCTGGCATTGCTTTCTAGTTCCACCTTTGAATAAGCTTGCTCAAACTCCTCTACCTTCTTCTTCAATTCAGTGATCTCTTCCTGCAAATATGCAGTCGGAATTAGGTCAGCTTCCCACCTAAACATATGAGGTTTGCTAGTTTCTACGTTGGCAATAATTTTTTCCGGAATTTGCCTCGGGCGATGTTCTGGAATAGTGCATGGTAGAGTTTTTGTGCATTTATCCTTGCAGCACTTTTTTGCTAAATGAAGTCTTCATGCATTATTGTGACTATTCTAGTCTCCAGATAAAAATGCTATCTTTGTAGTATAATATAGTTGCTTGACGATACCTCGAGTTCGTGGTTTTTATTTGTCAATTGCTCCACCTTCGTGTTGTCAACAACCGGTACCTCTTTGATGACTGGCGGGGCTTGTTCAATTGCTATCTTGGCAGCTTCTCTTTCATGAATAATTGCAGCTTGAGCTTCCTGAAGCTGCGTTTGCATATCCTGTAAAACATTCTGCAGTTTTGCTATTTCCTGGCCCTTAGATTCTTCAATATCCATCTGCAACATGATTAATTTTATTATGATGTATAATTGAAGGATGCATATCATCACAAGCTAATATTAAGATTGACAGAGTGAATTTGTAGCTTACCCGTAGGTGTTTTTCAATGTCTAATCTCCATGTTAGCTCGTCAACACGCTTTTCCAGCTTGTCCTTTGCTTCCTTGAGGGCTCCTGTGTCTCTTGCTTCCTGTTTTAGGTCTACATTAGCCTATGACATATGCAATTATTAGCAGTAAGACTGTAGCAGTAATACTAACCATTCTTAACTTCCGAAGCTCTTTTCTAGCTATTCTAGCTCGCCATAGGCATTGAAGTGAAAGGTTGGCTTTCTTGAGACGTTTATAGGCAGAAAGGGCATAGAAACTTCTCCATTGTGTCTGGAAAAAGACAGATAAATTTTTCATCTAGATTGCTGGCTATGTATTGTAGAAGCACAAAGGCGGTGAGTTTAATCAATTTTTATTCCAATCGAGAAATACAGACCGATATCATTAGTCTCCAATCTGCCTTACTTTCAAATGGTATTACCTGAATGATTGTTGCTCCTTTGTTTCGTCTTCTGCGTCTGAACTCATTCCGTGCTGCCATTGCTCGTAAGCCAGTTTGAATTACTAACGCTGCCTCCTGCAATTTGATGTATGAATTTCTTGCTGCACGAGTACGTGCATGTTTCTGTATTCGGATTGAAGCAGCTTCTCTCCTCATGTGTTCATAAAGCTTACATGCGATCCGTGCTGTGCAAAGCATAAAAGAAAGGTATTGTTATGAAAATCATTTATAGTCAGAGAAAGCTTATGACATTTCTAATACCTCTCCAAAGTTTCTGGATATTTATGGACGCCTTTCGTAGAATTATAAACTCTTTCCTTGTAAGGTGAGTTCGGATTTGCCTTTGAATGCGCCTGACAGCATGAGCCACAACTTCTGCTCTTCTAGCATCTAATTCAGCCATCTGCCCCGCTCTGAGAAACACCTTGCTTTTCCCAATCTGAGGTGCAAGAAATGCAAATAATGCTAAATATTTATCTTAGAATTAGATTTAAATTACTAGTAAGATTTCTTACCTGATAGCCTTTTAAGCCCATTCTGTCACATATTGCAACACATCCTAATTTCTCATCTGACCTGCGATGCAGATATCAACATAATATTATCCTTGGATCTCATTTTTGTGATTGATAAGATTGGTTACTCACCCATCCACAATATCCGGAGCTAGCATTCCAAACCGGTCTATAAACTCATCAAATGTTCTTTTTGTTGGATACCCTGCACAGCTTATTCTTATGGCCTCTAGTACACCCTGCCAGAGTGTCACATATGTTTAACGAGTCTCAGAAATTTAAAACATGTACCATGAATGAGTAAGTGACTTACTCCACATCTCAACTGGTTCAAGACATTGAAGTTCTCAAATATCCCAGGTTTCAGAACTGTATTTGGCTTCACACATCTGATGTAATGTGGCTCTGTTGTGCTCAGGGTTTCCATTAATGATTGTAATTGTTGCTGTAAATTTTTCAAGGTAAAATATGAGTGTTTGACTGATGATGAATTTCTGTACAGTTTACTGATTTTCACCTACTTTGAAGCGGGCGCCGATGGAGGAAAACTTGGATTGCTTTGATGTTTCTTCAGGCAATGAAGGGAAAAGATTTGCAACAAATGAGCAGGTGGAATCATTCAAAAGAGCTTGATGTTCTGCAATAACATAATCCTTATTTTTGTCGAGAAATTGATCTGCTTGATAGGTTACCTGTTATTACAGAAGAGAACATTAAGAAATTCTATATTCACCAGACCTTATAAATGTCTGTGTCCTTTTTCTTACATACATCACCAGCATAGTGATTTATGGTGAAGTCGGTTCTAGCAAGTTTCGGCTTGCTGAACCGTTTGTGAGCTTTATAAGTCTGGTACATCTTCTGCGCGAAAGTTTCATGAGTTGACTTTGGAAACATGCTGCAAGATTGGGAAATTCTGTTATATCTTCCTTTTCATTCTTCTTTTGTTTCAAAGCAAGAGATGTTTCATTTATTTTATTCTTTGATGATCAGTAGATGGCAGTGGCTAGAGCAGCTTACCAGGCTTCATCAAGAAGAGCAATTATTCCTCCTGGTTTCTGCAGGTAAATAAATATCCAAAAACTGTTGTTAACATTATGAATTTAATTAGATTAGCATGCATCGTCACAGAGACACACATGCACACACAAACCTTTTCGATAAGATCTAAAACGTCTTGATTGTCTACGAACTCAACATAGCTCCAGTCAATTTCCTCCTTTGTATACTCCTCTTGTTCCATCTTGAAAACATGCTGCAATATATGTTTGTCTAATGAATCAGCATAGGTCCATGGGATCATAAGATATGTATACACGGTGCAGGGTGAAGATATTAAGCGAACCATATTATACCTGATTGAAGTGCTGTTGCAACTTCTCGTTCGTTAGGTTGATACACAACTGCTCAAAACTTCAATATGCAGGGTGCAGACAAGTTAGTCTTCAGGTACAGATACCTCTGTTATGCTCAGACAGAATGGAAGTAAATACCTGTTGATCTTGAAGCTCTCGAACCCATAAATATCTAGGACTCCAATTATGCTTTTAGCATTCGGATCTTGACCAATCGAATTGTTTATCTTGTCCACGATCCTGTCATAATAGTAGTAGTTTCTATTATTCACAATAACTACATCATAGATAGTCTTTATTTCTTAAAATTAAATCAGATTTTTACCTTATGGACTTTGGGGTAATATCAAATAAACCATACTATTCCATTGCTACAAAAGCTTGAAGTGATATAAACTATATAAAATACATCACTTCATCTTCTAATTCAAGTAACTCTTAAATGTGACTCTATTGTTTAGTATATTCTTTGTTCAAATACTATAATTCTTAAAAAAGCAAGAAGAAACTCTCTGCTTAACATTTCAAGAGGATGACTTGAGGAACTCACTCACCAATCAAATAATCTGGAATATACTGTCTTTGCAAAAGCATCCCTGCTTGTGACAGCTGCAGCAGGATCGAGTGGTTTTGTGATGCTCCCATCGGGGGTAACAATGACACGCTTGCAAAGAGAGTCCTCAAGTGCCTTCTCACTGCACCTGTATGATGCCATTTCAAGGAACATTCAAGAACATCATAAAGCTCAAATGTTGTATCAAGTGCGAAAACTGAAGAGATCTCTTACTGTAGTAGCTCAGCCGCTGTCTGAAGGTGATAGCGCGACTTATCATTTTTTAGCTTAGATGAATCTACTTCACTCCCCTTGAGAAACTCTATATTCCCCAAATGGAGTATAGCAGCCACTACACGGAATATAGCTTCCTACTCAATGACAGGAAGAAATAAGAGTGTCGATTATGAATGTGAATTGAGGCTGCAAAATCTGATACTCAATACTGCTTTTTCCCAGTCAAGGGATGTACCTGCTCATCCTGGCTGATTCCAACAATGTCCATGGCATTTCTGGTTTCCAGGTATTCTCTGGCATCATCTACATTCGCCACCTCATAACAATTACTTTGATTCAAATAGTGAAATGATCTTGGATGTCCAAGCTTGTACCTCTTCACTTCCTGCAGTTAAATAGTAGGTTTAGCAGTCTAGGCACGGTGGTCATACTCATACAAATTCGATTCATGAAATCCACATCACCTCTGGAGGCGCTGCACAAAGCATGTAAAAGCAATGGTAGTTCCTCTCCGGATCAGAGACTTGGCAAACACGCGATCTTTCTAGGAGATAAGTCCGAACTGCAGCCCCTGAGATCTTCCCCTGCTTATCGAATTGGATTTCGACAAATT
The DNA here is from genome assembly GCF_023119035.1 of Salvia hispanica. Classification (NCBI taxonomy): domain Eukaryota; kingdom Viridiplantae; phylum Streptophyta; class Magnoliopsida; order Lamiales; family Lamiaceae; genus Salvia; species Salvia hispanica. Next base: position 5,678,016 of record NC_062965.1, read on the forward strand.
TTCCAAAACGACTGGTGCCACCAGTCAGTCAAGTGAAAGTCTTCCAAGCCTATACTTAACAACTTGAAATTGAACTTGAAACATTTTGTGCATCCATTTACCTGGAATTGTTATTTTTAACAGTTTTTGCATTGCCAAATGCTTCCAAAACTGGATTTGACTGAAAATATAAAAATTTAGAAAGGTAAATATCTGTGAATCTTCGAATGCTAAGCGCTAGCGAGGCTACGAATGAAGGGTGGAGACATCTCTTCTCACCTCCAAAACCTGTTGCTCTACTGTTCTTCCTTCTGTGCCAGACCTCCCTCCCATGAATGCTAGATATCTCATTAGCATTTTCGTTGTTTCCGTCTTTCCAGCTCCACTCTCTCCACTCACCAAGATAGACTGGCTTCCATGTTCATTGATTATCGACCTGTAGCAGGTATCTGCAACGGCAAAGAGATGCGGACTCAGCTCTCCGAAAGCAGCTCCTTTGTACTGCTGCATCATGTGGATATCGTACAGATGTGGCAACCTCCGGAAAGGATTCACTGCTATCAAAATGTTCCCCGTGTAAGTCTGCACCATTTCCAAGATTGTTATCAGTCTTCTCTGTTTTCTTCAGCGTTCTGCTAATAGTTGTAAATCAAATTGGGTGGACAGAAGTTACATATATCTCATTGAGAGAAAAGCGACAGGCGAGATTGTGTAACACCCCTGGCTCGTGGAGGTACGCTAACTTGGTCATATCATCAACCCCGGAAGGGGGCGCTTCAGTATCCTTTGGATATATGCTTGAAATAGCTGCAACTATCTGAAATCATGAATTCATTCTTTCAAATATTTATACAGGAAATATTCCTACACCTTCTAAACTTCAAACTACTAAACAGCATTTCTTCAAGGTGATGGCTGCTTGTTTATATGCTCTATTTTCATTCAAAAACATAAAACCATGGAATTTGGCTCCATCAATACTATTCTTAATTTCATGACTCCATTGATTAAGATACATGTGCTGAATTTGCATGGTTGCAAAACTGTAAATAATCCTGCTATTACTAACAACTGGATTGAATATGATACAGTTTGCAGGTAGAAATGTGTTGGTGCTTGAAATTGAAAATTGATTGACTCACAGTGTTGCCGTTTGTGGTAAGTATGGTTGCATCCGATCCTTTAATCTCCAACACTTGCCCATCGATCCAGGCAGCTTCAGGATCTTCAGCCCAAACATGCGATCCAACAATTATGTTTACTGGAGTTCCCTGAATCATCAAATGAGTTGATTAGCTTGCTAATCACAAAACTGCAGAAATCAATTCAAAATCACGGCAAATCAGCTTACCATTAGACTATCTGAGCATTGAACACAATGAATAAGTTTCAGCTACAGAGAGAGAGAGTATTTGAAGGAATGTGGAAATGAAAAGGAATGCCGACTGGAAAAGTAGGGTAATGAAGGAAGGTGGTGAAAAACGCAAACACAAAAGCAAAAGGCAAAATGCAGTGACATTCTGTCAACTCCGATTTTCTTGGTCCACGTCGGATGCTGACATGGCACCCCAAAAGATGTACTGATCCTGTGAAACGCGCGTGAATTCTGTTGTTCAAACCGGCCAATGAGATCCAACCAGAGTTGCAGCAGCATGAATGATATGATTGCAGCATGGTGATGAGTGGACCTGTGGCTATAGCCTTGCAATGTAGTAAAATAAAATGTCACATTCTTGCTAATTATGATGTTACTAGTTGCTACTAAACTTTCAATTTTTTGGTATTGCTTTTTCTTTTAAATGGTTGGCTTGGCCCCTTAGCTTTCTCTTTAATCAATGGCTTTTTAACAAGGTAGGAGATTAATTACTTGGAAAATATCATCAATAGTGACATTCATGCCCCTCTAGAAAGGAGTTTTATCGATTTAGGCCCATCAAAATAGATGTTTATCAAAGTGATTGATAGTATTGAACATTCATGTTCGGAATTAATAACATCCACCTTAAGATTTTTAGATCGTCATGCATTAAAGTAATGAAACTTCCCTTGAAAATAGCAAAGGTTATGTTATTTGTCATTTTTTATATATTCCAATGTAAGAGTCTTTATTTGTTAGTTTATTTGTTATTTTAATTATTTGGGGTTTACTTGTTTGTCTTTTGATTTAGTTTACGATCTTGGCATGCGTACTTAGTAGTCTAAGTATAAAAAATTTCATTATTATATTCCGCAGTTGAATTTTGATAAATAAGTAAGCATTTATTTTCATTTATGTTGTTTTCCTATGATATTCAGTACATAATCAGCCAATTTGCAATCTTCTTTGCACTATTTTCTAATACTATATGTACAACATTACAAGCTCACCCGAATAGTCTTGATCAATGTTTTAAAATTTGAACCGTTAAGCAAACTAGCGAAGCTAATTCAACTAGTTGGACCGGTCACACCACTGGTCGAGTAAGATTATTGTAGCAAACACACGCATTCAACCAGAAACAAGGGCTATTCATGGCTAAACTATACTATCAATTATCAAACAACCCCTTATATTCATATCATTGGATCAATACATGCACCTCAAATAAGATCATCTATTGCAACATACAAAGAGCCTGTTATCTCCAATTTCAAACTTAATGCCCAAATCTCATAATGTTTGATAAGTTGCTAACTCATTGAAGCCACCATATGGTGATTAAAAGAAATGGAGAATCTATAGGCAATTAGGCATCACATGGGGATTCTCGTTGTAAAGTTAGTTGATTTTTTAATTAGAAACCTAGTTGTAAAGATTTGATCAAACATAGTCTACATAGAACTTCAAGAAATGAGGAATGAAGAAGCCATTGTTTATGATGTGAGAGTGGAACACCTGGAAAGCTATTTCGGGCGGTGGGCGGTGGGCCCTCTCTGTCCCAAAATTCTCTGACTAAATCCACCAACCTACCATTTTAAATCTTTAATGATACACATTTTTGTAAATCAATTTTGTGATGTCATTGACAATTGAATTTCATTTCCTTTTTATTTAGGGTCGGTGGAGTATTTAGGCTTTACTATTGAAATATTGATAATTGATTCTTGTGGGTTGGCCATTCACATGGAAATGAAAGCTACTTTTGGTAGGACCTTCTTCATTGTTCAAGTATCGTCTCCAGCCCCTCATTTGGTTTTATACAAGGCTGCAAGAGAGTCAAATTCGTACTAAACTGAAGTTTGATTCATTTATCATCGAGTTAGATGTACTTTTTTCACGATATAATTTAATGTTTTCAAAAAGTCATTATCTTCTTAGAAATTCGTAGTAGTATTAAATTTGATTTGTTCAACTAATGGGCTTCACTAAAAAAGATTGAGGAAAAAAAAGAAAAATATGAGAAAAACTTGTTATCAATAAAGATCTAAAGGAGTAGTATAATTTTATTTACAATGTCATTTTTATGGTGTAATAAATCATGACTATTTTATGTACAAGTAACTTTTTTTTAGGTACAAGTATCTTGGTTCACTTATGGCATCCACAATGGGAGATCCTAAGCAAGGCCTTATGCACTGTCACGTCAGCATTTTATCCTTCTTCTATTCCACCTGCAGTGGGACGGACTATAACCCCCTAAGCGACGCCTTAAGTATTTTATCTTTTATTTGAATATTTAAATACTTCAAAATTTGAAAAACTAACTTCATTTCATTAAAATTCAAATATTACAATACGAAATAAAAAAATTACAATTTCTAGGATCCATTTATAATTGGCCTTGTTCGACCCGGCTACACCAAAGTAGGCATGCCAGATCCAGAGACGGTGGTCAGCGACGGCATCTAGGATCATCGTCGGGTCGCTGCCCTTGTAGCCGCTAGTAAATTGGCCTCTCCAGACCATCGGCAGTTCTTCCACTGCCAGTGCATACAGTCGATGCTCCCTAGCATCCCAGGGAAGCCGTGCACCGTCTCGTGCATCCGCATCAGGCTCTGGCAATCATCAGCAGTCGGGCGTCGCAAATATGTGTCGCCAAAAGCCTCCACAACTAACTTACAAAAAGTCTTAAGACATTCGCGGCCAGTTGTCTCCCCGACGTGGAGGTACTCGTCGAACATATCCGCTATTGTGCCGTAGGCCAACTGACGGATCGCAACCGTGCACTTCTGCAACGGAGTAAGTCCGGGTCTGCCGATGCCGTCTTCCCGATACCGGAAGTACTCATCACGTCCCTCCAACGTGTGCACAATGCGGAGAAAAAGATCTCGGCTCATTCTAAAACATCGGTGAAAAACATTCGGGCCCCACCTTGGATTCTCGGCAAAATAATATGCGAACATACGTTCGTGCGCTACGTCATGCTTGCGGGGGACATATGTCCGACGTCAGATCGGCGAGGGACCCGCGCCTCCGCCGTCGCCGCTCTGCTCCCGCTGCATTTGTGCCGAGCATTCCGCCTTGGCTTCATTAACGGCATCGAACAAGGCTCGAGTCAAGGCCCGTCTGCAGCCATCCGATGTACTCAAATCGTAGTTCGTCAGGATTCATTTTTGAGACGATGAGAGAGAATAATTGAAGAGAAACTGAAGAGATGTGAAATTGGAGTGTGTGAAATGGTAGAGAATAGTAGTGTTTAAATAAGAATTTTTTTTTGAAAAAATTCCAAAAAAAAAAACCAAACGCGCGCCCATCGTCCGCGTCGTCCACAGTGACGGACGATGGGTATCCTCCGCGCATCGTCCGCGGACGATGTATCGAGCGCGAACGATGCGACGAAGGATGCATCGTCCGCCCCATTGCGGATATCCTTACAATGTCAATTTTACATGAAATACATAGTGTATAATGTATTTTATTCAGTATTACGCATTTATTTATGGTACACAAAGATTTGCTATAGGTGTCTTTTGACTCTATTTGGCATAATAAATTTTGGAGTTATAAATGTAGTATAATTAAGAAGAATAAGAAAATCTCGTAGATTTACAACTTGCAAAATGAGAACAAGAACTGGGAGTGGGACCCTCATATTTGGTATTCAATTAATATCATAGCTAAGACGAAATCTTGTTCCTATATTTTACAAGAAAAAATAATCATTTTATTGATGAAGAGTTCTTGTAGGTCCAATATTCAATTAATTGCGAGGGACATTGAATGAATAAGTGGTGCCGCATACTTTTTTGAGCCATTTACTTGCAATTCAATATCTTGGGATGATTCATATTATATCCACATTTATCTAGATACGTGTAAATATAAGGGAGAAAAATGGGTTCTTCATGATAAAAAAAAGGGATAAACTGAATCGAAGTTGAATATATTGAAAATTGACATACTGCTATTACGTTGTGAAGAAAGAAAGTTGTTATTAAAGTACATGTAAGTGAAATTTATAGGTCTTAGATAAGTGAATGCAATACTATATTTTTCTAAATTTTAATGTAGTAATCGATATCGGTATCACAATAAAATACGAGATTAATAGTATTACTATAATTTTAATAGACAGTGCAAACTGGTTTCAAAACCGTACATCAGATTCATGGCCCAATCCTTTATAAATAAGACTAATCAATTAAATATTTATGGTACACAATATTATTATTTTGAGGTACAGCTGGGACATATGGGCCTAGTGAATTTAAATGATGGGCCCATATATTTCAGCATCTTTTATCAAATTGGGCTTTATAAATCTTAAGATATTTTGTCTTCTCCATAACACACAAACCTGACAGCCCATCTATCAATCTACTCCCTTTATATTTTTTCCAATTGCAAACATCATTTTGTACACTATTATTAACAATGCATCTAATTTTTTTGTATAGATGCATTTACGGCCTCCAGTATCCTCTTATCTTTCTTCTCCCTTCGGACACAATAAAAAGTCTTGGTTTAACACGAACATAAATTTTAAGAAACATAAATGAAAATTGGTAAGGAAAGTAAGTAAAATTTGAATTTCACTTGAATGTAACAATGAAGTACTAGTTTTGTGGAATGCGAGACTCAGTTTACCAAAACTTGAAAAGTGAAATATGACTTTTGACTGTAGACGTTCATTTATGGTAAAATGAAAATATTTTCACAATAAGATGGACGGTTATTTACGAGCAACAAATTTACTCACTTTTTTCTTTTATGACTTAACATTCAAAATAAGCTCTTACATTTTCCATTTCCGTACCATTGTATATTAAATTGAGACCATGGGTTTCAAACTAAGGTAGCAAGAAAGAAAGAACATGTTTTTCACTCTACAACGACCTTGTGTGTATTAATTCAATAAAAAATTAAAAGAAAAGGGCATAAAGCTGCAATGTGGCACTTTTCGGAGGCTCGACGCTCAGCAACACAGCATGCCCTTAGGCAAGGACAAGAATGTGTATCGTCGTGGATGCTTTTAGAGCTTTTGTTTAAATTTTTAAAAACCTCGATGGTAGGTATCTAATATGGATATAAAATAAGTTGAAAATTCATAATATAAATAAAGAAATTGACAAATGCTCATAAATGTATTCTTCATATAATGCATATACTATATATGATACGGGAGAATATTTTTAGTTGAAAAGGACTCAACGTGTGTCGTATATTAACAATTATTTACCAAATCGAAAGTGACTAATTGGAAATTACTATCAAATTGGTTATGCACATTTAATTTCTTCTTCTATCTATTCTTCTGAAGTCACTTACAAGAAACATGGAGCAAGACTCAATAAGAAAGAACGACAGTCACAGAAGACATAGGATAGAAAAGTATAATAATAAAATAAAAAATAAAAAGAAAGAAAAATTACAAATAAATAAATGAATACACTTGAACTTAATCTTCGTTGTATTCAAGGAAAATTTGAGTACAAATGTGCTATTGAATGGAGCTATAGGATCAAAGTTTGAAAATTGTCATTTTAACGACACAAATTCTTTGTTTTAGCAAATTGAATGGAGCTATAGGAGTACATTGTTTTGATAAAGATTGATATATCATCATCAATCAATTTTTTTTTATCACAATCATCAATCAAATTATTAACAAGGCCCGTGATTTGCAATATTAATGCCCCATACTTTTCACATAAGTGGAAGAACCATTGATTAAATAACTTTACGATACAAAAAAAGAAGAATTTAATTATGACAAATCGCCCACATCATTATGCAATCAACATTTAACATTATAAAAGCGTATCTCGAATCCTTTTTTTTTGTATTAATTAAATTATTTCTTCCTAAAATAGATTTATATGTGTAGTGCCGCATAACCAAACAATTTAAATTTGTACTCCAAAAATCGACTACGAATTGAATTGAATTCAAATATTTTGTCATGGTTTACAGCTTATTGCTAATAGAAATCGCAATCTAAATAGTGTGAGAATGTTTTGACAGTTTCACAAGCACTAATAGTGGTCAACTACCTAAATATGACAATAAAAGCATCAAGAATCATAAATTGACATACAACAAATAAATTCACATGAATCAAACCAAACATTCAAACCTTAAAAAAATAGCTACTCGTGATTGAATTCAACATTTCAGAATTAAATAAGTCATGATTAAAAGGAAGAATAAAAAATAAATAAACTCGTGAATGCACAGTAAACACTCAATTCTTCAATCTTTGTAAAAATAAAAGCTCTGTAAAAACTGGGAAAACAAGTCTAAAAACTCAATAAGGTGGAACACTGAAATTTAAATTAACCTTAAAACATGAAGATATCATAATTACAGTCTTGCGGTTAAAACCTACTCCTTGTTCATTAAAATAATATGCAAGAATTAAGAAAAAAATATACCTTTAACAGAAACAAGAAACTATAATTGGTTTTAGGATGTTAAAAAAATGAAAATATGTTTTCCTACCAATTATAGGATGTAAAAAAATGAAAATATGTTTTCCTTTGGGAAAACATACATCTATACGTTTTCCCTCAAAACAAAAATAAAGAAAAATCTCTCTCCATCTCTATCGATAAAAGATCTCTCTCGCTCTCTCTCAAGAAAAGATTCCTTTCTTTTTCTTAAAACGAGAAAATTTATAATGGAGTAAATGCGATAGTACAAATAAAATATCATTAAAATAAAATAAGGTTTGAGTTTGAATAATCATCACAGTTACATTCCAATTTATATTACTTATGAAATCTACACGTGCATATTGCTCTTATGATCATAGTGAAATTTGAAAAAAAATTAAACTTGATAAAAGATTAAAAATAGAGCGTAAGTGGTCACACGTATGAGTAGTTTTGCACGAGCCTAGTGAGCTACTACTATTGAAGAGTGGGGATAAAATAAAATAACCGACCCATATAAATCATGTGAACTTTATAATATTCAGAAATAATAGTTCCACTTAATTATAAAAATATATAATTTATGGATAAAATCATTATGGATTTATGCTGGTTCAAGTAAGCACCTCCACACAACTTATTTTTGTCAATTTCTTACACGACCCAACAACATTAATTTTGGTTGTCTTCCAATATCTAATACTACAAACACATTGTGGGACTATAGTCATTATCTTCCCACGTTCTTCTCTTTTAATTGGTGCAATCCACAAATAATACCTATATTTTGTAAATTTGATTCTACACCAATCCAGATCAAGGATTCAAATATGTCACACTAGTATAATTAATTCACCATTATATGTAGAAATATTAAATTGAACTTTCACATCCAAAAATTGCATTGAAGTTTTCAAACATGTAATCTGATCATTCATCATGATATTTTTTTTATCACTTTGGTAATTATTTGTAATAATGATTCAACCGAGTGGGTAAAAGAAAACATCAAGGAGGTCATTTTGTGCGTTGAAATTTGATATAGTATATTAGGTAGTTATGAATTATGATAGAGTATAAAAGGTGACAAATTATTTGATCTTTATAATTTTTGCTAGGTAAAATTAGATGGAAATCAAAAGTGATGATTTCAGACAGCATGGTCCTATGATAAGTAAGATATTGACTATCTAATGTCAACTTTTTAAAATGCCTGCACCTTTCCATAACTGAAGGGAAAATTCACAATTATATCCACTTTTATTAGTTGCTTTAAAATTTAAAAGTTGAATTGATTGATCTACGATTAATAATTTTATTATCGTTGAAAATTAGCAATATTATGTGTGTCTCAATACAAATGTAGTTTTCTTTGTAAAGATGGTGTTGCCTTTGAGCTCAAGAAATGGTACTTGAAAATTCGATTGTGTAAATTCCGAGTTCCTAACACCTATCCGAGATCTTTAAATTTACTACATTATATAACTATTTTCATGTTTATTTTATTAATACGTACATTTAACTTTTCAATACTCCACATTTACTTTCATCAAATGTCTAATATCAACTTGAATTATATGGAGAATTTAGTTAGTCAATTTAAATATCGCGATTTTGACCATTAAAGATCATAAAAGTATTGCATTTACACAGTAAATATGTAATACACGCAATAAATAAATTAATTGTATATCAAAATTTATTGTTATAGTATATGATTGAAGAACTACTTAAAATTAAAGTGTATATGAATACTTTACGTAGAATTGATCAATAAATGTAATAACACACACTTTTAAAATAATATGAAGTAATAATAAAGAGATCAATATAATTTTATAATTATTCTAAATTTTACATGTAGTACTTGTTTAGGCATTCGAAAAGAGGAGACTCTTGTGACGCAAGATTGATGCCCATGATTTGTAGTTTTCTAGATGACAAATAACTTGAACAACATCAGATGTTAGTGAGACTTTGAAAATAAAAGGAATGAGATGCTCGTGATGAAAGATAGTATGAAAAGACCGTCTTCTTTTTAGTTGCTTGAAGCGTCGGGGTCTGCATCCGCTTGAGGTTTATGTGGTGGGTTTTGATATGCAGTTGGATGCTAATAAGGTTCTTCTTAAGTTCCTTTTTTCTTGTTTCATGTACCCTTATTTTGCCTATAATTTTTTGTGTGTTGGTCTCTTGTTATTTGTTTAGGCTGCGGGTGTGGTTGTTTGTTACGGTTACTTTGCTTAGTTTAGGGATTTTATAATTTAAGTGGTAATTAGGTCTTTTTTTTGTGTTTGCTCATTTGTATGTTGAATATACATATAGAGAAACAAATACTCTAAATTCTAGCATGAGTCTCCTTTATACGTCTCATGAAACAGCAAACACTAAGTAATGACATAAGCTTTAATAAAGTACTATATCAAGCAGAATATATAGTTTAGCTTAATTGGAGAATGGATACTATATTAGATAGTGTGTATTGTGAGTGCAGAAATGAGAAATCACATGTGATATCTTGATAAAAAAAATAAAATCTGTCTAAAATCAATAAAGAAATAAGTACATACTAATTACTTAAAATGGCATAATGCACTAGTACACTTCTGCGAATCACATGGAGCTCTATAAGTCTTCCAATGACTAGTGGTATTATGATAAAAGTTGAAATAGGCACCCTAGTCAATTAGGCTAAAGCATCCTTCAATCATAGTTTTAATTAAAAATAGTCAAATAATACTCTATTCGTCCCACTTTAAGAGTTTCAGTAGTTGGTGAAAAAAATATAGTGGAATATGAGTCACACATTTTATATTAGTTTTATAATAAAATATGAGTGGAAAAAGTTTAATAAAAAATAAGGTCTAATATAATTTATGGAATATTTCAATCGAGATTCCTAAAATGGGACACTAAAAAATGATAAATCGGGATTTCTAAAGTGGGAACGAGGGAGTAATTGAAAATCAAAAGATGGCCCTCGATTAAGATGGCCATCAATTCCCCCTGCTTGAATTTAAAATAATGAATTTAATTCTATCTCTCAAAATCACAAACGAGAGATCTGAAACGACAAATGATTTAGAAACTGTGAGGAAATAAAATTAAATTTAACAGCTCCTCTCTTTCCGTAGCTACTGCCCCAATTTCCCATTTTACCCCTCTCACGAGCTAAACAGCTCCAGCAATAGCGTCGGTAGACGGCGGCAACCCAATATTGGATTTTTCCCAAATTTCCATTTTCATTTATCAATTCATTTTTCAATCCAGAACGAGTATTAACCACTTACTACGCCATGATAAGCACCAAAAGGGGTTCCACAGGATAAAAAGCAAAAAACTTCTCAACCCCTCCAGCCTTCAATTATTTCAAAAAGAGAGATAATTGAAGCACACCGTGAATGATCACTGCCTTTTTAAACCTCAATTCTTGAAAAAGTTTCGATCTTGACAAGCTTTCCCCAATGGACATGAAGGTCAAATTGGTTTTCTGGCTTCTCTTCATGCTGGCCGCGCCGGGCCTGGGCTCCGCCGCGCGCCGCCGGAATCTCGAGGTTAAGCGCCACCTCAGCCGCCTGAACAAGCCTCCTGTCAAGTCCATCAAGGTATTCTTGCATGTCTCTTGTGTGTTTTGTGTGTGTGTGTGTGAAAAAGCTGACAGGAAAATGCCCTTCTTTTTTAAGTAGAGCCCAGATGGTGATATCATAGACTGCATCCCTATATCTCACCAACCAGCTTTCGATCATCCCCATTTCAAGAATCACACAATTCAGGTATTCTTCTTCAATTTGTTTCTCTTTTCTCTAAATCTTGAATGTTGTGTTTTATGGTGGGAGTGGTTGAATTGTGGCAGATGATGCCTAGTTATCACCCGGAAGGGCTGTACAGAGACGGCAAGAAAGTGGGGAAGGGAGAAAGTGGGATAGCTCAGCTGTGGCACAAGAGTGGGAGGTGTGCACATGGCACGATTCCGGTGAGGAGAACAAGAGAAGAGGATTTGTTGAGAGCAAGCTCAATCCAATCATTTGGGAAGAAGAAGCACAAAACCATTCCTACACCACCAACTTATGCCAAGCCTCAGCCTGATCTTATTAACCAAAATGGGCATCAGGTAAAAGGAATTTCATCTACCTTTTCAAATTTTCAAATTGGGTTCTTGAAAAGGTGGGACTTTGGAATAAAAGGGGAGTCTTTTTATGACTGCTTTACTTTGTGCTCACTGTTTCAAGATTTTTAAATTTTTTTGTTGATTGTTTTGAATGTTGTAATGTTTGGAGCTCTTTAGCATGCCATAGCATATGTTGAAGGAGATCAATACTATGGAGCAAAGGCTACCATAAATGTGTGGGATCCTAAAATTCAACAATCAAATGAATTCAGCTTGTCACAGCTTTGGCTTCTGGGAGGCTCTTTTGCCTCAGATCTCAACAGCATTGAGGCTGGCTGGCAGGTGAATCTTGTCTACATTCATTCAGCTTATGACTATACAAATGATCTTTTCGACTAATTGTGATGATTTGGGTGGAATTTTTTATTAGGTTAGTCCAGATTTATATGGAGATAACAACACAAGACTCTTCACCTACTGGACTGTAAGCCATCTAAATTCTAATGAAGTTAGTTACATTAGTTTACCCTTATCTTGATTCTTGAATATTGTTGAAATGTCAAATTGTAGAGTGATGCTTATCAAGCCACGGGGTGCTACAACTTGCTGTGTTCGGGTTTTATTCAAATCAACAATCAAATAGCGATGGGGGCCAGCATCTATCCCCTCTCGAGCTACCGGGGTTCCCAATATGATATCAGCATACTTGTTTGGAAGGTATAAAAAATGGGCCCTGCTTCCAACTCTATGATTAACAATAGAAAGATAATGCTACTCCGATGGCAGTTAGTGGATAATATATTATGCAACAGATAGACAAGTTTCATTCAGATCTTGGATATATTATACTACTTGGAATCTCTGACATTATTACATGCTTTTCTCTGTTCTGTTCTCTAACATATATTTCATCATGTTCAGGATGGCACACACTTTTTGAGCATATATTTGAGTGTAGACAGCTTTCTACTCATTTGTCATTTTTTATTTGTTTAGACCTGTGGAAAGTCATGCTGTAAATTCTTTCTTGCTATAGAATAAGGGGTAAAAGACAAATTATCTGTTTATGTTGTTGATTTACGTTCGTTGTAATTCCTTTTAGGACCCGAAGGAAGGGAACTGGTGGATGCAATTTGGGAACGACTACGTGCTGGGATACTGGCCAGCGTTTCTGTTTTCGTACTTATCAGACAGTGCTTCTATGGTCGAATGGGGAGGCGAGGTGGTGAACTCAGAGTCAGACGGGCAACACACGACCACACAGATGGGCAGTGGCCATTTCCCCGATGAGGGATTTGGTAAGTCGAGTTATGTGAGAAATATTCAGGTTGTAGACGAGTCGAACAACTTGAGGGCTCCTAAAGACATTGGAACTTTCACGGAGCAGTCGAGCTGCTACGATATTCAGCTTGGCAGGAGTGGTGAATGGGGTGAGTACTTCTACTTTGGGGGACCTGGTAGGAACTCCAACTGCCAGTGAATATGAAGAGAAAAATACATATATATTGAATTGGTTTTCCTTCTTGCAAAACCTTTATTTTAGGATTGTATTCCCCAAAATAGAAAATAAGTTTATTTTGGGGGAAGTTGTTTGTAGTTCAAACATTTATCTGCATGTCAATTATTATTCATTGATGTACCTATGTCAATTAAGATAGGGAGTGGTGATGTAAGTTTCTTAATTGAAGGAAACATGCATCTTATCTATTTTATTTTGAATTTAGAGAATTTTATGCAACTTTCTTCATTAAAATAATGAATACACCAACTAACTTCAGAGTTCATTCTCAACATCTCACCCAAAAATACACAAATAATTTAGGATAAACTAGTAGGTTTTAAAACCACAATCTTTCACAGTCATGAAATCGTCACTCCCCCACTACTGCACGGTGTTACACATGCCCGGATTCTTGATACACCAGAGTGGCTGAATAGGCTCGGCATTAATCCCCCTTGTGACCATCCTATACCGCCACTCGTTAAGGCGGTCCACGGCCTCCGCAGACCTCTTCTTCCCGGAACTGTCCCGGTTCCCCGACCACAGCGTCTCTGCCACGGCCGAAGCTCTAGGCCAGATCCTCTGATCCATGACGGTAGGATCCGCCTGCTCCGACCACAGCGCCACCTCCCCGCCTATAACCAGCTCCGCCTCTGCGGGGCTCAGTCCATACGTTATATCGTAGTTGTAAATGAGCTGCCACGACTTGAACGGGCCACACCACGACCCGCCATCCGTCTGGTTGAAACTAGGCGGCTGATCATACTCGCTGTTGTTTCCGACAAAGTCGCCATGGCCGCAGTCCAAGTAGTAGAAATCCGAGGACGAGACGATGGCACGGTAGCCGGCGGAGACAATCCTCTTGGTGTTATCTGGTCCATTGTTCCACGTCTGAAGAATCACGTGCTGCGTTGGAAGCAACGAGGGGTCTACGCTGACCGTGGCGTCAAGCAACACATCCTCCCAATAAACCACGGTGCGGTTTAGAGAGAGGATGTAAGGCAGGGTTGAGTTGATGAAGGTAGAGAGGATCTGGCTGAGCGTTCCGTTTTTGGAGAGGTATGACTGAATGGAAGGGTCGAGTTTCCAACAGTTTGGAGTGACCTCATCGGCCCCGGCATGGAAGAATTGGTCCGGAAACATGGAGGCGACGTCGTGGACTACGTTTTGTACCACTTGGTAGGTCTTCAGGTGCAATGGGTTGAGTTGGCCGGTTCCTGGCTCGGCTGCGTACCTGTCGTCCCAGCTGGCTCCTGCAGGCCACCAGAATACATCGGCGCATGTGATGATTTCCGGGTAGGCTTTGGCCCATGATCCCGTGTGCGCTGCAACAAAACCAACGCACGAATAGAGATTAATTTTGGTGGACAGGATAAAGTACTAAAAAAAGACTAAACAACTAAGCTGTGAACGACACGAGTTTTAATACTATAAATAAAACGCACTTCTAATTTTGGTTAACTACGCAAAATGGAAAAGCAAGACTATTTTACAAAAATCTAAAGTAAATGAGACGAGTTTTAATACAAAATCGATAAACTAACCAGGCATATCGATTTCCGGCACAACTCTAACGCCGCGCTCCAGCCCGAACTCCACCACTCTTTTCACATCATCCACCGTGTACACCATACCCTCGCCGTACGCTCCTTTCTCCGCCATCTCCGGCTCCGACGGCAGCACCAGCGGGAACGAGTGCGAGTCGGTAACATGCCAATGGAAAACGTTCAATTTGTTCATGCTCATCGCCGCAATCAGCCGCAGCAGATCCTCCACTCCGTAGTAGTTCCGCGCGGTGTCGAGCATGATCCCCCTGTGCATAAACAGTGGTACGTCCGAAATGTACAACCCGCACCCCACCCTCAGCGACGGACTACCGTACACCAGCTGCGACAGCGTCTCCAGCCCCCGCATCGCGCCCCACGCGGTCGCCGCCGCCAGCGCCGCCGCGCTGCCGTCGTCGGGGATGGTGAGGGAGTAGGATTCGTTGACGCCGTGCGCGAGCGGGGCGGAGGCATCGGAGATCGTTATCGTGAGCGCGGCGAGCGGAGGAGACGATGTCAGGTTGAGATTCGGGGTTACGAGGGGGCGGTGGTGCTCGGTGAGGATCAGGCTGAGGTAGCGGCGGACGGCGGGGGTGAGGTGGGGGTGGGGCGGGGCGGAGATGGTGAAGTTGGGGGAGAGCGCGATTGCCTGTGGGCGGGGCCACAGGAAGGTGGTGGGCTTGGGCCACACGTTGATTGGGAAATCGACGGCTGAGATTTGTGGAATGGGAATCAATATTGTGGAGATGAGAATCAGGGATAAGTGGTGAGAAAATGAGGGGTAAGTGATGTGATCCATATTTGGATGTTAGTAAAATTGAATTGTGCTATGATATTTTTGAGAATGATTTGGACCATGTAATGGGGCTACTTATATGTAGTGTTTGTGTTTATTTAATCGTTGTTGTAGAGTCATGTGGATTATAATTAAATGAAATTGAAGAGTTTTATGTCCATTTGTATTTACTTGGCTGAGAGGTCGATTTTAAATACTAGTCAATCATGAATTGTGTAGTTCAAAGGGTATTCTTTATTTTTATGAGTTATACACTTATACTAGTAGTATATGTTCAATCCCCATCCCCATTCTCCCAACTAGATCATACCAAGTTGCAATTGAATTTCGGCTTTTTATAACTACACCAATAATTTGATAACTCAATGAAATTATGAGATAGTAACATTAAAGAGTCACAAGCTAGATTGTACGTATAACTAATGTCAATTTTTGACATAGTCACATAACTATCAATTACTCCAAGTTAGTTGAGACGTTTTTTGGACATAAGATTAAAATTGATGTTTAAAGATTAAAGTGGAAAAATAATAAAATATGAGAGAGAAAGAAAAAGTAAAATACTCGATAGGATAAAGTTTTTGCCAAAAAAATAAAACAACCCATACCAACCACTTTTAGCCGGTCCGAATAATAATATGGCTAACTATCTAAGGATGGAGAGAATATTATTTTTCAAAAGATCAAGTGTAAAATTATAATACTCCTATATAGAAACTAAAATCATAGTTAAATATGCAAAATACTTGATAGGTAATTCTCTTTTTTTTTTTCACAGTTGAAGAGGTAAATCTAGCTCGAATGTCGAATGATATGTAACAGCATAATTTTACTATATAAAGCATTTGGTTGTATTATTGTATAAAGTTTATAGACTAAATGAAATTTCTATCTTTATAGTTATTTTTAGTTATTTTAGGGTGAGTTCTATTATTTGGACTCTAACAATTGTTGTTTTTATTGAGAAGAATGGCGACTCTGAGTGTATGTTACTAAATGTATAATAATAAATTTAGGTTGTATAACGGTAAACTCGAAGTTAAGACCTTAACATCGGACATTAATCATATATCATTAATTCAACCCATACTACATTTCTTCACATGAGTAGTAAAATATTAATATTAACTAAGTGGAAAGAAAAAAATATCATGCTGTACTATTACTTTGTCCGCTTGTGATTTGGAGCTTTGGGATTGTCTACAGAATTTCAGCATTAAAATTTTTAACTGCATTCATTATCATACATTAGAGCCTTTGAACCTTGATACTAAGGTCATAATCATTTTTTATTTATTTATTTTCAAAAGTAAGCTCATGCATAGTCATTAGTTTAACTTTAAGCATGTCAGTTACGGACAAATCAGCGTTATTAATAGAGTATATAGTAAACTAAAAACTAACTTTTCCGTTATAATTTAATATGGCCGGCACTGCAGGCATAGTAGTCTTCGAAGTTTTAGCCGTCAAATATGATACTATATTATAGTAATAACTAACAAATGTATCATCCTAAGTCATATATAGACTCAGAGGTAACTTAAAAATTAAATCAAGATTATTTCAGTGAGATGTTGACAATTGTATTACTCAAAAAATGGCTTCATTGTATATTTTAATTCCTTGTATCGGCTCTTTATAGGGTGAAATAAATTTACTAATTAAAGTAAATTAGATGAGATTATAATAATATAAACTATTAGCCCTGCTTCATTTGGATAGTGATCCGAGACATTTTTTTTCCGTGAGACGTGACAATAAAGGAATCATTATCAAGCCATTTCTATTTCTTTTTTCCGTAATTTGTTCTCATTGTTAATCTGAGAAGCGTAGTCTAATTTTATTGTAGAGAAATGTAGTAGGAGTATTAGAATTTCTTAATAATAACTACTTAACAGTTTTTAAATTCTGACTCTTTTAAATTAATCAAGTAAGGTATAGCTAAATGTCAAAATTATCTCATGCTTAATTACTTGACGAGATCTCTCGTCTGAGTTGAGTCGCAAATGCGAACCGACGTTGAAAATAGTTATAACGAACCTTCACTTTAAAAAAAGTTGCAAATCTGGCAAATTGCCAGAATTCATTTTTCAAAAACTTGCAAATGTGACACAGTGACAAAATTTCAACTTTTTTTTTCTTTTTGATTGGCAAATGAACATATTTTTTAACAGTCGCGTCACAGTGGACTCGAACCCGTGACTTTTGGTCCGAGAAATTTCAAACTTTGATAAGAGGAGGTGCGGTGCTGGTGCCGAATTGAGAATTTGTAACTTTGAATAAAATGGTAGTACAAGTTATTTTGAGCTTGGAGCTTTGTGTCGCTCGCAATATTATCCATCTTTTTAAGATCCATTTTTGCATTTTATATAAATCGGTCTAAAGGTAGAGCCAACAAAAAAACTATAAATTAAATATATTTGATTATTTGAAATATAAATCTATTGTTACGGGACATAGGATAATATAAAACTAATTTGCGTAAAATTGTTCAGAAATAAGAACTCGACCCATTAAGTCGAAATATAGGCCCAAAAAAAAGACATTTGGTATGCAAGTAAATTTAGCAATCCGAGATATGGGCCATCACATAAAATCAGATCCATTTATGGATTTAAATAGTGTCTATACAATATATAATTGGGGAGTTTTGAGGATATTTTGAGAAATAAGTGGAATTTTGAGGGTATTTAGGTAAATCATTTATAATTTAATTGTAATCATTTTTAAAGGGTTATTACTGTATTACACTATGCTATACGATCAAGTGGATTTCAGATCATATTCACCACTATACTCATTTTAAAATTTTAACAATTTCAATGCACATCCCTCTCCATCAAAGAAGACCCCACGAAGAAAGGGCAAAACCCCAAGCTGAATCTCGATTCCTTAAAAAACAAGAACCAAAACTTCACCTTCATATTCAGTTTAAAAGATGCTCAATGCTGAGGCCAACAAGAAGGCCAACATTGTCCACAACAGCAACGCCAAGAAAGGGAACCACGAATTGTTACTTCAGATCATGTTCACCACCATATTCAGTTTAAAATGTTAACAATTTCATTGCACATCACGACCTTCGGTCCAAGAAAGCAAAAATTGCAATTAAGCGAAATCTCCAAAACCTATTCACAGAGAACGATCACCAGCATTCAGCTTCAACAAGTAATGAAAGAAAACACGTGAACCAATCGTCAACACAACAAAAATTCAGAAAACACGAACAATCGATCACATAAAATAAATAAAATCAAGTGAAACGAATCAGTAAATCACAATTTTCACAGGAAAAAAAAAACTCACGATTCAGAATTCTAATGAAGACAGTAACCACATGTATTTTGTTTATCAATTTAAAATTTAACACAAATTTGAAATCCATAATTATAGGGATGGAATTTAACTAATTAATTTTATTTCTCTATAATTAATCTATGACCATGGTGTTAAATTTAATTAATTATTATAATCTATTCCGAATAAAATTAACCACATGGTATTTTGTTTGTGAATTTAAAATTTAACACAAATTTGAATTCTATAATTATAGGGATAGAATTTAACTAATTTATTTTGTTTCCCTATAATTAATCCATGACCATGGTGTTAAATTTAATTAATTATTATAATATATTTCAAATAAAAGTACTCATACGATTAATGCAAGTGGAACAAATTTGAATTCCATCATTGTAGAGATAGAATTTAACTAATTTATTTTATTTTCCTATAAATAATCCATGAATATGGTATTAAATTTATTTAATTATCACATGTTAATTATCACACCGTTAATTAATCATGTTGATAGTATAATAGTAGCATCTAAATGTTCAAATGCCAAGAGTTGATGCTCTACACTTGTTTTCATATTGATGGGAAGAAAGATCTCAAGTATATAGTCGTTGTTACCATTATACATAGATCTTATTCTGATGGCTAGGCCTGTCAAAATAGATACCGGGTATTGGATACCCAATATCCAAACCCAAAAAATCGAGTAACTGGATACCCAAAATCCGAAAAATCGAGTTTCGGATCGGGATCGGGTATTGAGAATTTGGATTTTTCGGATAGCGGATAATCCGATACCCGATCGGGTATACCCGAATTATCCGATTTTAATATATAATGTATTTTTTTTATTTTTAAATATGAGCCGACTGTTCATATTACTAATCATATTTTAAATAATTAAATATTAGATATTAGCCGACTGTTCATATAACTAATCATATACTTATATAATTAAATATTAGGATTAATGACTATTACTGAGTCTGAGTTACTGCACATACACGCCTCCTTTTCCTCTCCTGCTCTCCCTCCGTCGCCGCCGCCGCCGCCTCCTCCTCCCCCAGCGCCGGCTGCAACATCTCTCCCTTCTCCTGCTCTCTTGCCTGCGCTGCAGGCCATACTGCCCAGCCACTGCCATCCACCGCCGCCACCTTCTACCTCCGTAGCTCGTCCATCAGTGAAGGTAAAACTTTATTTTGTTATGTTAATGAGTTAGATTATGTTAATGGCTTGGATTATTGTCTAGTAATCAATAATATATTATATTGAGTCAAGGTATTCGGCATACGATCACGAAAATTAGATTACATAACTTGCATCTTAATTTAAATAGTAAATAGTTGTTGCATATTAGGAACTCTATACTCTGAATATGTACATTAATTGTTAACTAAAAACAGTTGCTTAAAAATTCAAAGTCATTCAAGCTTCTGAAATAGTAATTCTTATTGTTAATGTTATTGTGTCATATCATTGCCTATTACTTTTAATGTAAATACTTAGCATATTAATGATTGTGACTTGGCAACAATATATATAATTATACATGGAGAGTTAGAGACATTATTGGAAGATGTACATTTTATGTTTAGTGTCGTTTTATTATGTGTATTTAAATACGAGTATAACTTTTCCATACTATTCTATAATTGTAGGATGTCTAAAAGACCAAGTGGAAGCGCACCTATCATATCTAAGCCTATGGACACACAACAAGATAGCAATATCAACATGATTCTAAATGACCAAGATTTAGAAGATGTGTCCATATTAAAGGATATGGAAATGGAAGAGAACAATGTAGATGCCGGTGTTGATCAATCACGCAAAAAGAAGAAAAAAATTGAGATAAAGAAGGAGCCAAGATCCCTTCTTTGGAAGGATTATGATAGAGTGAAGGTTATGGCAGGCAATCCTCCTATTAAAGTGGTGAAAGGAAAGTGCAAAAGATGTGACGTTCTAATTGCAGCTGACCCGCGCTGGTGTGGAACTAATGGTTTAAAAAACCATACCATTGCTTGTTTGAAGAAGAAGGCACAAGAGGACGACAACAATAAAGGACAAACTATGTTGAACTATGTCGAAGATGCAAATGGTGGCAATTCATCTTTGACTAGTTGGAAGTTTGACCAAAAGGAGGGTAGACTTTCACTTTGCGAGATGATCATCCTCGATGAGCAACCATTCAGGATGGTGGAGTACGTGGGTTTTAGAAGATTCTGTCAAACTAATTGTCCACAACTTCAACTTCCTTCAAGACAAACAATAAGAACCGATTGTGTGAAGTTGTTCCTTGAGCGCAAACAAGGTTTGGCTAGATATTTCAAGAGAGAGGGCATGGGCAGAGTTTCTATCACCAGTGACTGTTGGACGGGTGGGAATAACTCAAATTACATTTGTGTTACTGCACACTTTATTGACAAGGAGTGGAGATTGCATAAGAGGATAATCAGTTTTGCCTTGATTGAAAGTCATAAGGGGGCAGACATTGGTGAATCTATAATCACAACGTTGAAGGAGTGGGGATTGACATCTCTCTTGTGTTGCACTATGGACAATGCAATTCTAAATGATGGAGCTATTGAAGATGTCAAGTCTTACTTGAACAAGTTTAATACCAATGTTTTGGATGATAAGTACTTTCACATGCGTTGTGCGGGTCACATTCTTAACATAGTTGTTCAATTTGGTTTGGAAGAAATTGACACGTCAATACGCCGAGTTAGGGAGGCCGTCAAGTGGATCACAACTTCATCACAAAGAAGTTCACAATGTGCTAAGGTGGTGAATATTCTTGCGGACATGATTGATTCGAAGAAGGCATTATGCTTAGATGTCCCCACTCGCTGGAACTCTACTTATTTGATGCTTCAGTCTGCCATACCTTATGAAGAGACATTTCAGCTCTATAGTCAGATGTATCCATCTTATAGAAAAGATTTGAGTCAAAAGAAGCACAATGATGAATTCATTGGATTGCTTGAAAAACATGACTGGATCTGTGTGAAGAAGATGATTGAATACTTACGGAAGTTCTACGAGTTGACTGTCCTCATGTCTGGCACCAAATATCCAACTTCACACATTTTTTTTGCTGAAATGTCTGATATTTTTTATCTCATTTCAACATTGGAGATTAGTGAAGATCATGACATAAAATTGATGGCCATGAAGATGAGATAAATACTTAATTTTTTTCATTGACCACAGGTTAGTACTCCCTCCGTCCCATTAAAGATGACCCACTTTTCTTTTTGGTTTGTCCCAACCAAGATGACCTATTACTTAAAATGGAAACCCTTTTATCTCTACTTTATCCCCTCTCTCTTACTTTACTCTCTCCATTTAACACGCAAAATAAAGTTGCATAAAATCCCGTGCCGCCCAAGAAATGGGTCATCTTCCTTGGGACGGAGGGAGTAATACATTACATCTTATTAAATACAATTATTCAATTTCATTTTTTTAAAAATAATAGGGCAAAGATTGGAAAATATTGGGCGGAGGATATGGAATTAAATCCAAGGATGAACAGGATTTTATACATTGCTGCCGTGCTTGATCCGAGACAAAAAAAATGAGTCACGTAGAGACATGCTTCAAGTCAATTTATGGAGATACACGAGGGGAAATCATGGTCAGAGATGTTACATACTCATTGAATGAGATGTTTGACTATTATGTGGCACAGAGAGAGGCTCGAAAACCGTCTCAACGGCAAAGAGATGGTCGCGATGAGGCTGAAAATCAAGGGCGATCTGTTTTCCGAGGAACGTGTAGTCTCGTGGTCTTAAGAGGGAAGCGGCAGACCAACAAGTTTAATGAGCTTCCTGTTTATCTTACTGAAAACACTCACATCGAGGAGAACGATGGCGTGGACCACTTTGATATCTTGAAGTGGTGGTCGGAGAATTCACGTTACCCCGTTCTAAGTGAGATGACAAGGGATATTTTGGCTATTCCTATTTCTAGTGTTGCATCTGAATGTGCATTTAGCTTGGGAGGTCGTATTCTCACTCCATATAGAAGCTCATTAGCTCATTGTATGGTTGAGGTTTTAGTTTGTGCTTCAGATTGGTTGAAGAGTATTGACTTGGAAAAGAAATATAATGAAGACATGTTTGAAGATTTAGGCAACATTGGACTTGAAGAGTATCAAAGTGGTAAGTTATATTCATTAAATTTTAATTTTTTATATATTATACATTTATACTTATTTGAACTTCTTTTATTGTTTATCCATGTAGTATTAGCCACCGTTGGAGTTCGAGATGATGGTCCACTTTGCCACAATAAAGATGATTAGATGGAGATTGATGGATTTTTTTTTTGGACTTTTGATATTATCAATTTTGAATCTTTGATGGTTATTGTAGATGGAGGTTATTGTCAGATCTTATGAATTGTGATGGCTATTGTCTTATTGAACTTATGACTCATTGAATTATGATGGTCTGACCCAATGATGGACGCAGGATACAAAGTCCGTGGGGTCGGACGGAATACTTATAAAATATTTTAAAAACTAAAAAACTTATTTACGGAAGCCCAAATCTCCAACTTAGTCCAAATTTCAAAATACTAAATCACACTTTTATGAAGTATATTACTTTTATAATAAAATAAATTAATAGAATACAAAATTTATATCTATTTATAGTAAAAGTAAAATAAAACTCTTATAACCAGTTAGAAAAATGTCAAAATGGACTCCTAATGCCGAATAGAGGTTGCACAAGTTAAATACATTTACTTTTATCTTTTGACTTAAATATTTATTTTTAAAAATCTGTATTTAAATATATTTATAAAATAATTATGTGACGAGTTATCAATAAATTTTAAAATCAATAAATTAGAATGGAATTATCCTTGAAAATAGAAATTATAAACATAATTATCATTTATAGTTTTAATAACAGTAGTAGTAACTAACCTAGCCTATTTCATTAAATAAGCCCACGGAGTTAAAACTAGGCCACAAATTTAGCCCATTACGTTAAAAAACAAAAGAGTTGAAACGTTGTCTTCTTCGTCAAAACTGTCTGCGGCTCTCTACCTCCCCCTTTCCGTCTCTCTCTTCTTTTCTTCCGACTGATTCTCCTCAGTCTCCTTTTATTTTCCGGAAATGGACAATCAAGTGCCCTGGTGGGGATCTACCTCACAGGGTCAAGGCAGGGCTGCGTGGGGTCGGAGGTCCATGAAATGAAAATTCCGGCACCTCTCGACGGACTCCGGTGGGGTCGGTCGACCCCACTCGACCCCACCTGGGTCCGTCATTGGTCTGACCCTCTTGAAAATTATCCTAATTTAGATAGCCAACGATTTGCAAAAGTCATCCCATGTCTTGGTTCTTTCATTCTTTGTGTGCATCTGGATCATTTAGTTTGATAGAAACTTAGGGTTTTTATATTATTAATGTTTTGACATGTGAGCAAATAATGAAAATATTTTATTATGTGAATGCAAGCCAGAATTGAGGTCTATTGAAACGAGAAAATTAGATAAGGTGGAAGATGATGATAAGTGATTAAATATAGTGTAGGAATCTTGATATGGTTATAGTTATTTTTTCTTAAATACTATTTCAAGTGTATTAAATTAGGACTACATGTTTATATTTCTAAAAGTTTGAAGTTAATATTTTTTTTTTGAAAAAAGTCAAAATTGAAATTGAAATCGGGACTGGATACCCGATCATTCGGGACTGGATATCCGAGTCGGGTAATTGGGTACCCGAAATAAAATTCGAATCGGGTATCAGATACTATATTTTGGGAAATTCGGGATCGGGTACCCGAAATTTTCGGATCGGGTATCCGCGGGTACCCGATTTGACTGGCCTACTGATGGCTATGGCAGCATTTAGGCCAAATTTACGAGCATGGTGAACAAGTAGATAATCGTTAACATGGTATTCCTTCACATCTGGATAAAAGAAGGGCATATTTGATTGAAGTGATTTTCCAACAATACCTTGTCCTTTCTCAAGATAATGTTAAGCACATGCATGTACAAAACTTTCCATATCTTTGTCATTTATGTAACAAGCATTATCCTCAACGCAGAGAACATATTTCTCATTAAGACCTGCACTATATCTCCTAGAAGACATCCTCATAGTTTCATCATTAGTCTCTTCCATGTAACTACATGGGATCCATGTTAGTGCAAGAGGAAGCTGATGCGTTTGACAAATAACACGTAAAACATCTTTTATCTCAGCTGAAATGGCCCTTTGGTCCCTGGAGAGAGTCTGGAATAAATATTTTGTTACGTAACTTAATCCACCATGCTTCTAAAAGAATGTATGAGTAACCAAAACAAAGGTTGGAGGCAAACCTGAGGACAAATCTTAGGAGGCACCTTGGTCCTTAGATCCACAACCTGTAAAAGGTTGGACGCAAGCATTAACATGTAATCACAATTTATTAGAACCACATATATCTCAAATTATGTAAAATCAATAAAGAGGAATTATAAAAGAAGTTTGACTAGATTATCACTTGCATCTTTTGTTATAACCAAATGAATTTTAAGGCCCCAACATATATAACAAATATTGTACAACTTCTTATAATAAAAAGAAAAAAAAATCATATAACTAAATAAGGACCAAGAATCTTACTTGTGTAGTTATGTTTTCATAATAAATCATAATATTACACATCAATCCATTAAAACTTTATCCTATGATATGTTATCATATAGTGAATATTATCATATATGGAGAGTGAGAGAAACTGACCTCTAATGCTTGGCAAATAGTTTTCATTTCCAAATCAAAACTATACTTTTCTTTCTTGGTAACCAACTCTAACACAGCACAACACGACCTTCCAAGTGAATCATCCTCAAAAATAGGTAAGGCAATAGACCCTCGAATCTCATGATCAGATGCATGTTTCATCCTCATGTACTCGGTCTTATTGTAGTACATCACATTTGAAGTCCACTCTGGAGTCCTTGACGTAAAAACACGACCGGGAAGCCCCAGAAAAGAACCTAATTTTGGCTCTATTGAAAAGGTGAATAACTCAGACACTTCACGGTATCCAGAAAGTTGATGGTCTGACAAATAAGGTTGTTCACCGCGTGCTTAAGATGTGCTTGCTCCCACTCTTAACTGGGACCCAAATTTGGGCTAAAGTCCCCTTGCTTTGAGCATTCTCTCGGCCAGTGGTAGTAGCATAGGAGACCTTGGGATGACGGTATTCCCCAGGTCACCCACTATATATTGATGGCACCGAGTTTTGATCAAACTAGCATTGTGATCAGTAGAATCTGTACGAAGAGGCAATTGGTTTTCACCAGGAGGAAAGCCTAATGGATCTCTACAATAGGATAAACTTCCCATGATATCCCATTCACTAGGGGATTTCCTGGATCATGTGGACTGAAGTTCAACCCATTAAAAGGTGACATAGCTGGGGACAAGACGGAATGGGGATAAATCTGGTCAACTAAATTACCAGAGTTGTCACACCATCGAGATTGTGCAGCAAAATTCATCAATTCAGCAATGTTATTAGATGAATTATCCAAATTCATGGCCTGCACAAAAACCTCCATCTGTGCCAAGTCCATATCTTCCATCTAGCCCCGTGGAATTACCTCCATTTAACTTAAAACTACCGATCAAGTAATTAGTATCCGGAAAAAAGAAAATGTTAGAGTATTTTCGAGACATTCAAAATGAAACCGAGTTTCCAAAATCCCATTATTGGTGTAGATCCTCTTGAAATTGAGACCATATCTCCCAATCCCAAACCACAAACTCTTTCCAAATTGTTAAAACCACAACTCATGCCCTTGAACAAGTCTAATTGGCAGCTTCAGGTCTGAACTTAGAAGTTGAAAGATCTGATAACCAAAAAGTTGAATATTTCAATAATAGAAAAATGTAGAGATGTGAATTTTCAAAACAAAATAATAGGAGTATATCAGATTACTAGTATGCAATATAAAACAAGGTAGTGCATTAGCTGAGATGATTGTGAGAGCGAAACTTATTATATGAGACAAAGCTCCTATGGTTCATAAACATTGTTTGAAAGCTGTTGATCGGAGTTTGCGTGACCTTATGACAGTATGCAATGAGTTGAGCATGGAGATGCCATTTGGTGGGAAAACGGTTGTTTTGGGGGGTGATTCCAGACAGATTTTACCGGTTGTGCCTAATGGTAGTCGACAAGATATTGTGAATGCTACTATTAACTCATCGTATCTATGGAGTAGTTGCAAATTTTTGAGGTTGACTAACAATATGAGACTTCTTAGAATTAAATCTGGTGAGGAAGCGTCGAAATTGAAGGATTTTTCTGAGTGGGTGGCGTCAATTGGAGATGGGGTTATTGGGGGTCCTAATGATGGTGAAGTCAATATTGATCTTCCTACTGATATTGTATTGGCCGAGAGTGGTGATCCTCTACAAAACATTGTTAAATCTATTTATCCTTCATATATGGACAACAAATATTTAAGCTGCCATTTGCATGATCGAGCTATACTTGCTCCAACGTTGGATGTGGTTGACTTGGTTAATCAATATATGATTTCTTTGGATCAATCGGATGGTCGTGTTTATTTGAGCTCAGATAGCATATCTAAGTCTGATCAAACCTCTAATGGTTTTGCGGAGATACATTCAGTAGAATTTTTGAATAATCTTAAGTGCTATGGTACACCAAATCATGAGTTGTTGTTGAAGGTTGGTACTCCTGTTATGTTGTTAAGAAACATAGATTCTGCTAATGGACTGTGTAATGGAACACGATTGATCATTACACGTCTAGGTGATCATGTTTTAGAAGCCAAAGTCTTGAGTGCTGATAACCAAGGTAATAAAGTGTTGATTCCTCGGATGTCAGTAACGCCTTCTTACTAGGTTGCCATTCAAATTTCAACGTCGACAATTTCCTTTGTCGGTGTCATATGCTATGACAATTAACAAGAGCCAAGGCCAATCTTTTGCGCATGTGGGGTTATTTTTTAAAAAAACGTGTCTTCAGCCACAACCAATTGTATGTTGCTGTGTCTAGAGTTACAAGTCGTGAGGATTGAAGACTTTAGTTTGGGATGATGAACTTAATAGTACTGTGTGTTCTACTATAAATGTTGTTTACAAATAAGTTTTTCAAAACGTATGAATTATTGTTTTGTAATTTACTCTATAGTAATATATTTATATTTAACAAATTTGTTTTACTGTTGAACTATATATGACTTTTTCCCCATGTTATCAACGTTTGTTCACAATTAATTTATTACAGATCCAACAAATTTAACCAACAACTTATGCATAAGCTTTTGTAAATAATTATGAATATTATCTATGTTACATAAATTTTACCCACAATATTATATTTTTAAAATAGTTCAATGTTCCGTGCATAGCACGGGTGAGATACTAGTTTATCATAAAAATTAAGATTGTTTTACGACAGATCTATTGCCGTTCAGAGATATTGATAGAGTTACTGAGTTTAACTACCATCGCCGATTCGGTCCAGAAAATGGTCGAAGGTTTCGATTCTGGAATCAAAATTGTAAACATGGGCCTATCCGAAATATGCTTTGTGGGGCAAGTGGTCTGATTTAAGTTCGTAGAAAATAAAATTGAAAATCAATGACTAATCGCCGATTCCTAGGGTTACAAAGCTAGGTCTATGTAGGGGTATATTCGGCTATTGTCTACATGCATGATGCATCTATTCGTCATAAAATTGGTAGTTTTCTTATATAAATCGGCGATTTTAATTGAAAACATTGATTTTCATTGATTTTGTGAAATCAGTAGATTTGAAAGTTCGGTTCAGCCTTATTGAATTATCTAAGAAAGCTAAAAGCTAAAGTAATGTAATTTTCATTTATTCTACCTAAAGATCAATTGATTGCGCTTACGTAAACAGTGAGCTTTGAAAATTTTGCATAAGTTCTTGGTAAATTAAGCTTAAATAGTTGGAGGGTTGTTAGACCTCAACCTTTTGAACTAAAATAACACTAATAACTTGACTTGGAGATTTTTTCTATTGTCATTTTTCAAAAAAGCAAGCAAGGAAAAGAATGGAAGACTTGAATCAACTGACAAAGGAAAAGTGAAAATAAAGCGAACACGATTCATTACTTGAAGTAAGTTGTAACGGACAAACTGCGGTAACTCCAAAATTTAATGAGTGCACATCAATTATGCGTATATGGTATGATGATATATATCGTTTAATAAAATCGAAATTCAAATGGGCACCATTATTAGTGATTTTAGACCTGCATTAAAAACTTATCATTTAGATAAGGAACTGTGTTAATCATTATCATATCATTATATGTAATTGCAATAAAATAAACACCCTTATCAAAATATTAACATATATATTCATAATCATCATGATTGTCCAACTCGCGACAGCGACTCGGCCATCACTAATGTTAGGAAAATATTAGTAGTCACACGATCACTAATATTTTCGTGAGAAACAATCATATGAAATCTTATACTGCCTTCGTCCATAAAAAATAGACAGTTTTAAATGATATAAATTTTAATACGTAATTGATAAAATAAGAGAGAGTAGCAGAAAATGTGGTGCAAATAGTGTTAGTGAATTATTATGACAATAGATTAGTAATTGGCTAATCATTTAGGAGGGTTGTGGACTAGTGTGACTACTTGTCTCTATGTGTATATATCATTGTCTGTTAGTTATGCTATTTAATTTCATAAGTTCACCGCGTATCGAAAATCGTTCGTGCACACACGACACAGTGCAGAACTGCAGTCTGTGACATAAAAAGTCAGAATTCTATTGAAGTATGAACCCATAGAATATGTTTGAATTAATTATCTATATATACCAACTTGAATGAGTGGACTTTCATAGTTGCATAATGCATAGTGTGGAGGCATGGCATATACACGACTATATTTATGCAATAATTCCATAATGTGTCATTGATTTTTACCTAATATGCTCACCCAGTAATTAAAATTAATCACAAAATAATGTTTCTTCCTGACTGACCAACCACCCCAGAAATCTGTACCTATTTAACAACCTTCGCCGTATTAAACAATGTTCTCTATTAAAGCATACTAATAAATTAGTTCCCAAAACGCTATGATAATCATGAATTAATCATTAATTGAACGAGTACAACAAATATACCATTTCTGATGCGATTCTCCACAATTTAATCAAAATCACATGTCAATAGTTACGTTCAAAACAATGCCTATACAAAGAGTTAAATCTTGCACGAAATCCAACCAAACCCCAAAAGTAATCTTGCTTGGCACTTGGTTTTTGTACCTCTTTGTTTGCATATATTCCATTTCATGATGTCCAATTTGTCTCGTCCGTGGTCCTTCAACATTATCCCATTTTCTCCACACATTTATTTCTTTTTTAAAAAAAAATTAATTATATATTTTTTTTACAGTTTAGAACAAAATCATGGGAAGTGGAACATTATATATGTGTAGCAAGATCAGTGGCATTTTCAAGAAAAAAAAGAAGAAGCCTCTTCCAATCGAAACACCATTCGTGCTCCCATCTGCATTGCCGTCGTGGCCTGCAGGTTTTCATTATTTTCGGTGTTAAATTGTGTGTGATCAACAATCACCATGATTCAACACATTTTACTCTGTTTCCTCCTCTGTTTTGGCTCAGGTGAAGGCTTCGCAACCGGAACCATCGACCTCGGAGGCTTGCAGATTCGCGAAGTCTCCACCTTCGCCAAAATCTGGGCCGCAAAAGAAGGCGGCCCGGACAACCTCGGGGCCGCCTTCTTCGAGCCCAATGCAATCCCCGATGGCTTCTTCATGCTCGGCAGCTACAGCCAGCCCAACAACAAGCCCCTCTCCGCCTCTGTTCTCGTCGCCGCCGCCACCTCCGCCGCAGTGTTGAAGCCGCCGACTGATTACACGCTTGTTTGGAGCAGTGAGGGTTTGAAGATAAACCAAGACGGGGCTGCCTACATTTGGCTCCCGACTCCTCCCGACGGGTACAGGGCCGTCGGGAGCGTCGTCACGAGCTCCCCCGCCAAGCCCGCGCTCGACAAGATCCGCTGCGTCCGCGCGGATCTCACGGATAGCGTCGAGCGCGAGGATTGGATTTGGGGGAACTCGAGTGGGTTCAGTGTCTACACGTCAAGGCCTAAAAACAGGGGCCGTGAGGGTTTGGGGGTTCCAACCAACACATTTTTAGCTCTGAAAAATGGATCTGATTTTGGTGTAGTCTGCTTGAAGAATGCTGCAGCTGCTGCCAATGTTAAAAAGGAAGATGATTCTGATGAGATTAAGGTCACAGCAATGCCTGATTCTGATCAGATCAAGGCTCTGATTGAGACATATTCCCCACGCATATATTTCCATCCTGATGAGCAATACCTCCCTTCCTCGGTCACATGGTTCTTCCAAAACGGCGCGCTTCTGTACACGAAAGGGGAGGAGTCGAAGCCCGTTCCCATCGATGCAGCGGGCTCGAATCTTCCCCAAGGAGGAGGCAATGATGGATTGTACTGGATCGATCTCCCGGCCGACAATGCAGCGAGGGAGAGAGTCAAAAAGGGTGATTTATCAACTGCAAATGCCTACATTCATGTGAAGCCGATGTTTGGTGGCACGTTCACCGACCTCGTCTTCTGGATCTTCTACCCTTTCAACGGCGCAGCAAAGGCTAAAGTGGAGTTCTTGAACATTGGCCTAGGCAAAATCGGCGAGCACGTTGGTGATTGGGAGCATGTGACTTTAAGGATCAGCAACATGGATGGGGAGCTGAAAAGGATGTATTTTGCACAGCATAGCAAGGGGGAGTGGGTGGATGCCTCGGGGTTGGAGTTCGCGGACGGGAATAGGCCGGTGGCGTACGCGTCTTTGCACGGGCACGCGGCCTACCACAAGGCCGGGCTGGTGCTGTCGGGGAACGGGAGCGTTGGGATAAGGAATGATAGTGGGAAGGGGAAGATGTTCATGGATTGTGGGGTGAGGTATGAGGTTATAAGCGACGGCGAGCCGGGGTGGGTGGAGTATAGGAGGGAGTGGGGCCCGAAGATAAGCTATAGCTTTGATGATGAAGTGAGGAAGGTGGAGAAGGTGTTGCCGGGGAAGCTCAAGAGTGCGTTTGATAAGGCTGTGAGGAGTTTGCCTAATGAGGTGTTGGGGGAGGAAGGGCCTACTGGGCCTAAGGGGAAGGATAGTTGGCTTGGTGATGAGAGAAGTTAGTTTCTCAATTGAATAGTATTAGTTACTTGTAGTAAATTTTAATTTATGTTTGCTTCTTGTGTTTTTTTTGAGTTGCATTCAAAGAAGATGCATGTGAGTGTAGAGTTTTTCTATTAAAAATCTGCAGGTGTTTTAGTAGTATTTTAATTTTTGAGAAATGCATAAATGAAAAGTGAGATCACATGATTTGTCTGAAGTAAGGTGGAGACAGTTTATCTAATTTGATGGAATGGATCATCCTAACTACTTTCTTTTTGGGAACGGTTTGAAATACGTATGAACTTTTAAGGCATCCATTATAATATACCCTTAATAAAGTGTTGTGGGAGTCATGACATGATTTGTAAAGTCTTAAGGTTTAGTCATATTTGGCTAAATAAGTTTGAATAATGAGAAGGAATGTTTGGATTTTGTGAACTACTACAAAATAATTAAAAAAAACCTCACATTTTTACACAATTACAATTGCAATGAACTCTCACGTAAAGTAACTAATGTGATGATGAATTATGATCAGAGAATGTACTTATCCTCATGAACTTAACGATAAGCAATACTCCACTATGTACAATTAAGGTTCACTATAATTTAAAGGAATCTTTCCCAACTATATAAATGAAAAAAGAAAATCTCACTTTAATAAAATAAAATTTTAAAGTGAAAGGTGTACCTAGGAAACCTCCAAATTGTCATGATTGAGTTGACAAAATGTTTTTCCCACCCACCACTATCTAATTAGTGCTGATTTTTCCTGAAACGACGGCAATATGGAGTTTGTTGGTATAACTTTTATCATGTATATTTACTATTACGAATTTACAAGCGTCAATCCTTGAAACGGTAAACGAAGAAGTGAGAAAAGCAAAATAACAATAAGTTTGTACCACATCGAAAAAAGAGTAATGGTTATCGAGGTTATTAAGCTACAAGCTCCGTGTCATAGTTATCATGCCAATGCCATTGGATGGAGTGAGAGGATTGAGGCCCATTATTAAATGGGCTGAATCCAGGAAAGTCCCCGGGCCACAATCCGTAGAGATTACGGGCTTGGAAACAAGTAAATCTCATTGGCGGCGGTCCTTGGGCTGAGACGCGGCTGCTGCCATGGGTGAAAATTTGGCCAATTACACAGTTATTCACTTGGCCCAATCTAATTGGGCTAACTGAACGGGGCTTACATTCCAATGGCTCAAATTAGGGGTGGGTAGGTACGGTATACCTTACCGATATCATCATATCCTTATTTTCGGTATGACGAATATTCATACCAATACTGAACCTCATTTTCGGTATACCGTATCGAAGTTCGGTATACCTTACTTTTGCGGTATAACTGACTTTAATTTTAAAAATAAATTAAATATAATTTATTCATAATTATATTAATATTTCACAATAGATTTTATATATAATTGTGTTTATATTTTTGTGGTATATACCAAATTTTGGTATGCAGCGGTATATCGCGGTATTTGAAAACTCATACCGTTACCTTACCGGAATCTTTCAGTAAGGTATCATACCGTACCGAAAGTCACGGTATACCGAAAATTCGGTATTTTCGGTATTTTTTTCGGTACGATAAGGCCGGTATTTTGGTATTTTTCCCCATCCCTAGATAAAATCACAATATTAAAAATGGTTTCTATTTAGTTAGTTATTTTTTAAGCTTTACTTATAAATTCATATTAAGGTTATGCACTAAATAATTAATAAACTAAATTTTAAAGCTTAGTTTAAGGCCACACTAGTGTCCTAAAAATTGTTAGCCGAAAGTTGATATAAAAATAAGTAGGTATAAAGTTAATTAGTTTAGCATAATATGACGTCATTTAACGGTCTGCAATAGGCAGTTGTTTTGGAGACGTTCGATAGCATCACATAACTAAGTTTATTTAAGCTATGTTATTACTAAAATTTGTATAATTGTAACAACTTAATAGCTTAGTGATTTATAAGTAGATTTTAAAGGTAACGTGCAAACCAATTTGACAAATTTACAGCCAAATACAATTTCATAATGGAATTTTGAACGAAAACACATTATTGATAAGTTCCTTTAGAAAGCGACCAAACACGAGACTAGAAAATTTGATAAAATTAATTTGCAATTTGTTTTAGTGGAAATATGCAAACTCTGATTTTGTTGTCAAAGTGGAGTACTATTTTTTATACTTTATTTCATCTCCAAGTATAAATTGAACCTTAGGATCTGATTTATTTTAAATCAATTTTAGTCAGGAATGAATATTATGTAGACCTCCAAAATAGTGTTCCCCATTTGAGTTGAGATTATGTTTATGTCCATGAGACCATGTCCATGAGACAGTGACTTGGTTGCAAACTTGACTTTAGCCATCATAAAAGTTAGTTTTGGTATATTTATTAAAAATTTGATTAGAAAAAGTTAGTGGAAAACAAAAAATAAAATAAGTCTTAAACCCCCCCCCCCCCAACTAATCCACTGGTCTGTAGACTATAGTAGATGTTAGTAATTCCTAAGTAATGACTCTTATATTGAAGTTACATGTTACAGTTTGAATAAACTTTTAACTCTGCCAATATATGTGAATCAGTCCTAAACTTGTGTGATGATAAATTGATAATGGAATGAACTCATATTTCATGAATTGAAGTATAAATGAAAAAAAAGAAGAAAATCTCACTTTTAATAGAATAAAAGGTTCAAATTGATAGATGGAATACGTCCAAATTGTCATGATTGAGTTAACAAATGTTTTTTCCCAACACCAGCAATACATAAATTCTATGTTCAGCATGAAGATTTATTTAGGTTTTTGATTATTACTTAAAAACTACAAAAGAAGAATTGAGAAAAGAAAAATAGTGAAAATTTGTCCCACATCGGAAAAAGAGCTGTATTATGATGTCTTTATATGATAGATGCAGTAATAAGTAGACAACTTGCCATTGGATTAAGTGAAAGTGTTGTGGGCCGTGTAAACGGGCCGAACCCAGGAAAGTCCCCGGGCCACCTGCCGCAGAGATGCGGGCTTGGAAACAAGCAAAGCCCATGGGCCGGTGATCCTCGGCTGAGACGCGTGCGGAGCCTTCGTGGTCACTGCCCATGGGTGATATTTGGCCAACGCTACAGTTATTCACTTGGCCCAATCTAATTGGGCTAACTGAACGGGGCTTATACTCCAATGGCTTCTTTTTTTCCCCCCCAATATCTAGTTATTTTTCAAGTTTTTGGTTACACGCCATATTATTAACGAGGATGAAATTTATTACTACTAATAAATTAGTTATAGTGCGTAAAAAAAAAGAAAAAATACCTTTACTTATTTATATACTCCCTCCGTCCACTAACAATAGATCACAATTTCTATTTTTGGCCGTCAAAAAAAAAAAGATCACAGTTATTTATGGTAAATTTTCAACAAATTATAACCCTACAAATCATTCCATTAATACTATTTCTCACTTACTTTTTCCCCTTCTCTCTTACTCCCCCCGTCCCCGATTAAGAGTCACATTTTTCCATTTCGGTCCGTTTCCAATTAAAAGTCACACTTCCTACTTACTATATTTGTTACACACAAAAAGTCAAAGAGGTCCCACATTCCACTACCTAACTCCATTTATTTTACACATTCAAACACTTCCTTAAAATTCGTGCCCGGTCAAAGTGTGATTCTTAATCGGAGACGGAGGGAGTACTTTTTTCCCTTCTCTCTTATTTTACCAATTCTACATTAAAACCCGTGTCATACACAAAGTGATCTATTGTTTGTTGAGGGAGTAGTTATTTTTCAAGTTTTTTTTATAACACGCCATATCAATTATCATTCACGAGGATGAAATTTGTTACTCTACTAATAAATTAGTTATAGTGCGTAAAAACATACTTTCTCTTATTTATCTAGTTATTTTTTTAAGTTTTTGGTTACCAGCTACACTATTAAGTATTAACGATGATGAAATTTGTTACTACTAATAAAAGAGTTACGGTGTGCAAACCAAAATCACACGTTGATAAATCAGAAGCATAATATATGTATTGATTCCATTATTCATGATAAAGTACTATTTGAAAGACTAACACCCAAATTCCAAAGATTTAATTATGCTATCCCGATCATTATTTTCCTAGCGTGAGAGGGGAAGATACTTTCCTTTTTACCGGTAGTCGCGAGGAGGCCTTTGAACCCGACACCGTGGTTGTAACTATGTGCCCTAATCTTCTGAGCTATAGGACGCACCAGTCTCCATTGGCTATGTTTTTGGGAGTATCCTCGAAAAGAAGAATTTTTCCTCTATCCCAACATTCTATGTTACGAAGGTGTGAATATGCATTTATTCATGTATATTTGTTTTGAGTAATATGATAAATTAGTTAAATAACCAAAATTAATGTTAATATTTTATGTTATAAATTTTGATGGAATAGTTAAATATGAATTTATTTAACTTTGTAATTACTAAAATATACCAAACCAAACACTGATGATTCTAAACTCTCGTCATCCTAAGCAGCTATTCAATCTAACAAAGAATTTCATAATTTAAAGTTGGTTCATCTTTTTTTCTTGGCTGAATTTGATGCCCCGTCACAATCATATCAATTGTAATAACTGTTTGAAAATGAATGACTAACACTAACTTTACAAGAAACAAAAATTTATGATTAAGGTTAACCAATTGCCAATAAATCATAATTCCATGCAAAACCCATCTCGCTCACTCCAATATTTGCAAATCAATTTATTTTTTAATTTTCATATAAGTTGAAAATTTCACATTTTTATGAAAACATCCACTTCAGACTGATTTTTCAAGTTACCTACTTATATCTAACTATATAGTCTTGTAGATGTGCGTCATCGTACGTGTCTCTTGTTATTTATATAAGGGGAAGGAGATTACTTGAGTTGTATATAAAAATTGTGTAGTTCCTTTGTTCTCTTATTGTCAATGTATAAAAAATTACACCAATTATAAATATTTCACCTTAATTATTTAATAATTTCTTTTGAACAATTACATGAATGGACATATATTCCTGTCCGTGCATTCGTGTATTTGTGCGTTGAATTTAATTTTTTTACATATTATAATTGTGACTATTTTTATCATTATTATAATTCAATGTGATATCCAATTTTGACTTTGCAGATGACAGTTAATATATGTGATGATTATGATATTAGAGACGGTCGCTTAACAGTCGACTCTACTGCAGTTCGGCACCATTGACTATTATACGTACATATTTAGGAAATTAATCACCATATTCCAATCACTAAATACACAAAAATCACTAAAAAAAATATCCATATTGCCATGCACTACAATTTTTAAATATTCACCCATTAATAGTATAATTTCCACGGCTTTATGCAATTTACAATATGTATAATGCAATGTACCTCCGAATTGTCATTAATTACTTAATGATGACGCAGATCTTCTCAAACTAAATCATATTGTAAAAAATAAATGCAATTTTCTATAGTAAGACGCAATTTAAATAAAAAAGAACCCCAGATCTATTTCCATCTTAATAATATACCCTACGATTAGATACTAGGAAAGTCATTAAACATAAATAATGCATGCATATATTAATATCAAGGTGACTTTATAATTAAAAAAAAGTTGGTCAAAAAGCTGCCGAATATAAATAACAATACACTCCGAAATGAGATGAGTAGACCAAGTTCACCAAATTTATAGATTCTTATAGTTATAGATCTATTCCAAGCCCCATATTAGTATATAACAAAACCATAATCCACCAAACCAATCTAATCTCCCTCACTGTCTGTGTTTTTCCTTGCAGAAAGTGAAGCAAGAGATCACAATTATATTGTAATGATCTCTTTATCCCATGATCGTTTTGATTCTAGCAAGAATTTCTATTTTTTTGCATTATAAAATAAGAGTATGTTATGTATGTCGTTGTAGGCCTGCAATAATTGATGCATGCATGTTTTTTACTGATTATTTTAATCTGACTCTTGTGTTTATTTTATTTTGTTTATGTTTATGTTTTCCTGAGCATTAGAATTCTTTCTTGTTTTTGTTCCATTTCCCAAAAAAGTGTAATAGTAAGAGAGTGTATAGTTTATTCAGAAGCCTAAAAAGGAGACAGTTTTGTTGTTTTTGTTGGCAGAGCTTTTGAGAGAAGGATTAATGGAGATACAACAGCAAGGTGGCACTGAAGTGAGGAGGCTTCATATCGTCTATTTTCTGAGTCGAAAGGGTCGTATCGAACACCCTCATCTCATTCGAGTCCATCACCTCTCTAGAAATGGCGTTCGATTGCGAGGTTTGTTTGTCAGTCTGTTAATTTTGAACTCACAAAACCATGTGTTAGTGTGTATATATATGTATATGACATTGTGAGATGCAGATGTGAAGAGATGGCTGGCGGAGCTGCGTGGGAAGGAGATACCGGAGTCGTTTTCATGGTCATACAAGAGGTTTGCTTTTTTATGAAAGTAGGAAATTTGGAGATTTTATGTTTTTTTTTGGTGAGATTTTGATTGATTTTATTGTGCAGGAGATATAAGACAGGATATGTGTGGCAGGATTTGCTAGATGATGATCTCATTACTCCCATTTCAGACAATGAGTATGTACTAAAAGGATCTGAGATTTCATCCATCAATGTTAAAGGTTGTTATTATGATTGATTTATTTGGTTTATAGTTAATGGAATTGGATTTGTTTGTGTTTCTCAAAATTGAATCTTTTGTTGTGGGATGATGATGCAGAGTATCCATACACAGAGGAGAAGTGTGATAGCAATAGAAAAGATGAGTTATCTTTAGAGCATGAGGATAATAAGGCCTTATGCAAAGTAGAAAATCAGACACAACCAACAGATGCCTTGGTTGA
The DNA here is from genome assembly GCF_023119035.1 of Salvia hispanica. Lineage (NCBI taxonomy): Eukaryota > Viridiplantae > Streptophyta > Magnoliopsida > Lamiales > Lamiaceae > Salvia > Salvia hispanica. The sequence goes on from NC_062965.1 coordinate 5,717,124, forward strand.
TGTCTCAACGAAACCGCCGTCTGAAATCGAAGAGGAGTCGCCTTCTTTTGGCTCGGAGACATCCACATTCACAGATGACTCAGGAAAAGCTGAGATGGAGAAAAGTTCAGACACGGTTACACAAGAAAAGCCGACGGTGAAAGAAAAGGTAAGCCGCCTTGCGCCTTTTTACTCGACACTTTTGATGAGGAGGAGCAAGAAGAGGAGCAAGAATATCGTGGTTGATGAAAAGAGTGTTGCATCCACTGCTCCTGAGGCGGAGGCCGGGGCTGTGGCTGTCGAGTCATGCAAGAACGTGGCATCATCGGAGCCTCAGTGCACGAAGAGCAAGAGCAGCAAATCAAATTTGCTCAAGAGCCTGATCACTTGTGGGGATGTAGGGACGAAGGATTCCGCGGTCTTACCAGTGAAGAAGCAGAACAAGCCTTTCCTGAGCACGTGTTCGAGTGAGGTGGAGAATGTTCGTTCAGACGCGTTGTGCAGAAGGGATAGCGGCTTCGGAGGCTCTCAGAGGGTGTTTGGGAATTTTAATTGGACTCAGAGAGACTTTAGTAGAAGGTATTTCTTGCTATTTATAAATTATAATAATGTTGTTAACTTGCTCTATGGAAAAATGATGAATGATTGGTGTGTGATGATCTTGAATTATGACAGAAGGAGTGTTGATGGGATTGAGGATTTGAAGTGGAGCTATAGTAGTAAATCAGCAGAGCAGAAAGCAGCTTGTGCTACTGCTTATAAGCCAATGAGCGGGCCGAATTGCTCGTGAGTAGATGCTGTTTTCTTGAGTCTTTTATCAGGGGAGGCACCCGAATGTAACAATGTGTTCGTTTGTGTTGCAGGCAATGCGGGAAGGTGTTCAAGCCGGAGAAGATGCATGCGCATATGAAGTCTTGCAAGGGGATGAAAGCTATTTCGAAATGTGGTGCTGCTGATAAACCATCAAAAGGAAGCGGGGACTCATTTTTTGGCCATTTTGTGACTCATTCATAGTGCTTACTCTACACAGTGCTCCACTAACTAAAGGCAAATTTCATAGGCAGAGAGAAATGTAAAGCGATCCAATGCTCCTAGTCTAAAGATTTGCATTTCGATAAATTTAGAAGTATTCAACACTATATTATGTGAATCATCTTACTTGTGTGTATGTGTATGAGACAGACAGAGAAAGAGAGACATTATCCATCACTTAGTGAATACGATGAAGGAATACTGATAACTGACAGTGCAAAATTAGTAATTGTCGATTCATTCAAGAAAATGAAAAATAAAAAACAGTGAACTACAGAATCACTTAACAAGGAATGAAGAGAGTACTAAAAAACAAAGCAATGCAAACAACTCACTAGGCTTAGAAATCCTGCATATAAATTCCAAGAAGTTCATAGATTCAAACAGATACTAAGATTTGAGACAAAAAAAGGTCTATATGAAGATTTGAATAAGCTTGAAGATTTTTAACCAACAAAATGAAAAGGATTAAATTGACAGAAATTGTGCATTAGTTCCACAAACACACCTGTCCTCCAAATGGCAGTGACTCAAAAGGATAAATAGGAAAAGATAATTAACACATCAAAAATTTATAGAACATAATACACATAATCATCCCCTATATTCCAAGTTCCCAGTCTCTAGACCCTAAGATAGGTTAGAATATAACTTTTCAACACTCGGAGCCTCTCATCTTGCATGCATCTTCATCTTGCACCACCTTCAAATAGGCTGAATGACTTGAACCTCAAATCTCAGGCAACGATCATGCAAGCACACCCCAAACTGACACATCATATAGACGAAAGAGTTCACAAGTATCAGAGCTACAAGAAATAGTCGGGTGTCCTCCGAGTTACATCAGGTTCTCCTCTCCTTGGAGCTGGCTCAAACTACATAGATAAAGTCACAATGAACATCATCAATCAACTGCTACAGCCTACATGCACCAATCTGGAGACCTATAATTGTTTTTTGCAGAAAATTATCATACTGCATGAGAATAGAGGCAAAACCTGGATAAATGTATGCTCCCTGCAATCATCAACTTCCAAAATGGATGCCATATTACCACAACGATAACAATAGTTTGGTGCACTAAATATAGTGACAACCTTTTGCTCCTGTGGACAAATCAAAGTCAAGGATGAAAATCCATTCCAATTCATGGCAGGACAGAAAGAAAAAGGTCAAATATTTACATGAGCCCAGTTATATCCTTCCATAACCAGTTGATGAGCTCTAGCAATTAACTTTAGGTTGTTGCTGTGGTTGAATTGCTCTGATATGTCCTGACGAATAAGTAGGCATAATTGAAGGAGGAATTAGTAAGTTAAGTCAAGGTCTTCAAGGAAGAATGAAAACCAGAAACTTCATCAGGCGGACAAATACCTGCCCAAACGTGTATCCAGCACCACGAGGAGATATACCCCAACCACAACGATCATCAGGATCAGACCACAAAAGATCACACATCGGACCTTCATGTGGAACTTCTTGAACACGGTCGAAGTTTCTTATGTTGTCAAGGGTCTCAATAGACGGGGACAATCCACCATGCAGACAAAATATTTCAGATTCAACCTACACAAAGATGACTATCAGATTCGATTCAATTGCAAGCACAATAACAACAATCTGGGTGCATATAAACAATGATTGAAATCCTTCAGTCCTTAAAAAACAGGTTTGGCGGGGTTAATAACAAAAGCAATCTTGCAATCACTGTTGAAACACTCCTGATATCAAACATGGCAGTGAAAAACTTTGAAATAATATTATTGAGGATGAGAGGGTTCTACGAAGTACGAACCAATGCAGTCAGGGGAAAATAATCAAACAGGTCGGTGAATATCTTCCAAACATTAGCATTTCCATACCTATAACAAAAGAGAGATTTTCAAGGCATTAGTATTTATGAAGGATGGAAATACTTGTGCATATTAGGCAACTCAATTAAAGAGGTTGTAAAGCATCCTTGTGACGTTACAGATACTCATATACATCACTGTGGTAATACATGACAGATATAAGTTATAGAAAACTGGAGCCACTAACGTATCTACCAGGCCAACATATTTCAGAAACTACTAAGAATTTACTTGCTCTAAGCCTTCTTTTCTCAGATGCAATACTCCCTCCATCTCATTAAAATTGTCCTTGAGACCCGGTAATGGATATTAAGAAACAAGTAGTAGTTTATAATTAAATAGGAGAGAGAATGTAACTTTTGTTGAAGATATATTGGTCCAAAAAGTATGAAAGAGAGAACTACAGTAATAAATTAGGAGAAGATAGACAAAAAAACAAGTGGGGCCACAATGGCATGTGGTGTTTGTTATGTTTTGAATTTCCAATTTAGGTAGTGACCTATTGAATGGGGCGTCCAGATAAGGTAAGGTGGCCTATTGAAAATTTGAAATGGGACATAGGATGATAGGAAGTATTATTTAGACAGATATGATGAATTGATGATAGACAAGAATCTCCCAAGTAACATATCATGGAAACAGGAAACCAACTATAAATCACACCAAATAAATCTATGACGAGATCATATCATAATCTTTGGTAAGGAAAGATTCCCTTAACAATGACACTAGGCAAGCATACTTTGCCAGACTATTCAAGCTTAAGATTTCAACATATGTAAACAATCGTAGAACGTATGAAAAAGGGTAAAAAAACTCACTTGCGCAAACATTCATCATAAAAACCATATACTTGAGTAATCTGCAAGGATGAGAAAAAAAAGTAGTCAGGCAATAGTATATGGATTTTAGTTTAAGGACTGAACTATTACATTAAAAAAGGGCAAGTAACTAAAACAACAATAGTTCTAATGAATATTAAAATAAATAATTAAAGTTCCTTGGACGGCGAAGAACATACAGAAAGGTATGAATAATATAAAGAGCCAGTTAGATGAACACATATCCTGGGACAAATAAAGTAGTCCTGATACAAACAGCTAACTAAAAGAAAAAGGATGATTGGACAAAACTCAGGAAACAACGAAACCTGGATCTATAGCATTAGCTCCCCAACAGAGAGGTCAGGCTGTCAGCAATCTCAAACTTTAAGACTAGATCCAAATTTGGTTTTAACAAATGTTAGTAGTCCAATGCCACGCAAAACATCTTCTAATGTCATTATCTCAGTTGCAATGACGCTTTACCACAAAAAAGAATCTGGTATTAACTGTTAAAAGTTAGCTGCAGCACAAACAAAACTCATATTAACCATTCAAAATCAGCTGCACATACAATCAGAAGATAATATAATGTTAATAGAATAAAATGCACAAGGAAGCTATTGAAACACGTATTTTCTCGCTTAATGAGGTTGATATGTCAATTTCGAACAAACTCAATAAATTTGTAAAATTAAAAACAGGTTCCAAGCACTTTAAATATATAAAGAGGAATAATAATAAACAAAAAATAATCAGTACCTGTCTACTTTCATGGTTTCCTCTCAGAATAGTGATACGTTGAGGATAGCGCACTTTTAAAGCCACCAATAGCTGTAAAATAAGAGCATCTCTATAAAGATGTTTTTATAAAGCATTTGAAGGTGCACAGCACAAGAATATTCAGGGTGGCACTGGAGGAAAGGACAGCAAATAGAAAGGGGAAGATGAGTGTAGAATACAAGTAGAAGTAGAAGATGCAAATCTCTAAGAAAACTATTCAACACCTACCAACTATCTCCTAAAATTTAAAGATGCTATAGGGATGATTCTAAAACCAGCGTCATTAGGATTGTTCTTAGAGTTAAAATTTTCACTTATTAATGCCCAAATAAAGTTATCAACATCGTTCCCCATCAATACAGAAGTAATATATATAGATAATTCAAAAATAGCAGTAACTGGACTTGTTCTTACAGTGACAGTCTCCACTGAATAATACCCCCGATCAACATAATCTCCCATGAAGAGATAGTTTGTGTCTGGACACTGTCCAAATGAAAGATGAAATAATATGAGAAACTACTCAAGCATTAGCATACACTTTTAACTGAAAGTAAAAAATAAAAGATAGCAAACTATAATGCACAAAGCAATACCTTCCCTCCGATGCGGAATAGTTCAGCAAGATCATGAAATTGACCATGAATATCACCACAAATTGTCACAGGGCTTCTCACTGGCTGCAGCAACAAAGAAAGCAAGATAGCATTTCATATTATACAGTTTTCATATATATCCTCAAATTACCCAGAAAAAAAAGGACATTGAGCCACCTCAGTGAAGGGCAGAGATCAAGTATTACTAAAACTCCAACTTACAGTGATATATAAAATGTAGGAATGTAGTGAGAAAAAAAAAAGAAACCGCTTTTGCAAAAGTAAAACAGCTTAGATAGTCATAGATGAACTCATAGTATATTTAAAAATGCTAGTAAAAATTAAACAGAAAGATGCATGTTAAAAAAACTAGAGAAAAAAAAATTATACCTGAACATTACTCTCCTCCATTAGTATCTCCTTGGCCTTCTCGCATAAGGTCCGAACCTACACTCAGCATATAACCAACACTCAAACTACAATACTAATTTTCATCTCCATGATGATTAACTGAAAAAGATTACACAAATAAAACCGAAAATGCAACACACTTGAAAGGAGAGATCATACAATAGGGTCAATCCATCAGAAAATATAGACAACCATGCCACAAATTCTTAATCAATCTGCGCTACTAAGGTTGACCACTCAAAGGAATGACCATAAGGATCATGAATTCGAACTCTCTTATCAACTAAGAATAATCTACCGAGTCCCCATTTCTCACTTAAAAGAAGGATCAAAATCTCAATCAGCTCTCCATTAGTTACAGTAAAAAGTCTACTATCTCTCCCTCATTTCTGATAAGTCCGTGGACAAGACAGCGAGTTCATGATACGCTTTCAGCAGTCATTTCCAATAAATTCCATTAATATCCAATAAGCCCTACGATAAAGTTATCTACTTTGAGCAATATAACGAATTAAGCATCCGCATATACCTCTAAACTTGTCAAATTCACCAATCGGTACAAATTGACCAGATCCGTAAAATTCAAACTTACGAGAATCCAAACAGAAAATCAACAAAAGCCTTGAAAATTAACAAATAAACGAAGAAATTACATCTGGCTCTGATAAAGGCTTGCACTGGTTGAGCTGAGCAATCTGCTCGTCCAGATTCCCATGTGTGTTCTCCGCCACCAGATCCGCGCTCATCTTGCTCCTTCCTCCTTCTAGTTTCAGATCCACTGTAATTCAATCGCCGCCGCCTCCCCACCACCGAAAATTGGCGCCTCGGGAGGATATGAGTTCACCACTAGGGCAAATTTGGGGAAGTGAGAAAGTGTTGGGATAAAGATATACAGGATTCAGTGAATCTAGAGAGAGAAAGAGTAGGAGAGGGAAACGAGAACTCGCGAAGAGGGAGAAATCGAGGAAGAGAAGATTGAACTTAAAGAAATGGTCGATCTAATCGTTTTGAATTTTGATTTCTTTTTACTGTTTAATCATTTCTCATACTTCGAATTCATTTCATCGGGGTAATTACAATTTACATGCAAAATGTTTCACCAATGTTTCAATTGAGTACAAAATGTTTTAAATTAACAAATATTATACAAAAAGTTTAATTAGTGTTACGAATTAGTACATTCCATCTAAAATCACTAACACTATTATTTTTTCTTATTTTTTTCCAAAATTATGCCTAAAAAACATAATATTATTTCTCTAAATAATATCTTATGTATTGCCATATGGGCATTTTATCAAGCAATGAATTCACATTTAACTTTCAGCTAATATTTGTAGTTAATTTTAGAGTCGAAAAGGATGAAAAATAAGAAAAAGTAATGATGTTAGTGATTTTTAGACGGAATGTACTAATTTGAAACACTAATTAAACTTTTTGTATGATATTTGTTACCTTAAAACATTTTGTACTCAATTGAAACAATGACGAAACATTTTGTATATAAGGTGTAATTACCCCTATTTCATCAGGTTCTAAGTTCTAAAAAAATATAGTAAAATAAATATTTAAAAAAGTTTCTAAACATAAGGTTTAATAATTTATAATTTCTCCATAAATAAGTTCGTTTACTGTAAGCAAATTTTTTACTGTAATAATTAATTGTTTTTCTGTAATAATTACTCTCTCCGTTTCTTTATAGTTGAGGCGGAACTTTTCGGCACGAAGTTTTAGAAATGAATGTTGGGTGTGTTAAATAAATAGATAAAAAAAGTAAGAGGGATAGAAAAGGTAGAAAGAATAAAGTATAAAGTGAATAAAGTAGAGAGAATAAAGTAAGAGAGAGTAAAGTAAGAAAGAGAAAAAAGTTACCATATATGGAAATGACTCAACTATGAAGAAACTTCCCGAAATGGAAAAATGACTCAACTATGAAGAAACAGAGGGAGTAGTTGTTTTTAGTATATAAACTTTAATTTCAAGCATCTTCTATTTTCTCTCAAAAAGAAATTTCCCATTCTAATTTATATAAGTAACATTTTATGAACTTATTAAATTTCAAAATATTAACCACTGGGGTCATCTTCAATTGCTCATAGCATAGCTCATTCCTTTTTTTTTTTCTTGGTCTTTCTGCACTGATATTATATTATTATATTACTATAGGAGTATTTATTTGCATTTGTGTTGATGCAACAAAAGATTTATCGATAACGTTATTATGTGGCTATCTAAAAACCAAAGCTGTTATGTGGCGCTTACATCATTTAATTTGAATGTATGGGTACCACAGATGTATTAATCTCTACTTTAAGCTTTAGGTGTATTGACTGGTGAAACATTTAATATTTATTTTTACAATTTTTCCGAAAAATACAACACACAAACACTTGCTTGTCGATGTAGACACGTGATCTTGATATTGATCAAGTCTCATATAATATCAACAGTTCGTAATTAAGTAGGACACAAAATGGATTGGCACAACACATTTTCCATTTGAAGATGCAATGGCAAAGCATTCTTGTTATCTTCTGTTAACAAATGAATAAAGATCAGAATCATCAAGGAAGGAAATAGAATTAAATCAGTATAAATTGATTGAGCAATTGATTGTAAATTGATTCTAGGAAATCATACCATATACACATATGTAAAACTCTACATAAAGAATAGTAAGAACCGATGAATATACAACACACAATTTCCTACAATCTATCTCTTATACACTACTCTTCCCTCTTCTATGGCCAATACCAAAATCAAGATGGTATCAGAGCAGGGGTGAGACTCAAAGAAGTCTCATCACTGTCTCGGACCAATCTCAAACCAAAAGGCCAAAATCCGGCAGACCCTGTTCAAATCACCAAACAATCCTCAATGATCTATGGGTCTCCATCGACCAGAAACAACCCAATCGGATGAAACTCCCAGAGGGTATTGAAATCCATAATGCCGAGAAAGAAGAACAGAGACTATACCAACTGCTCGTAGTCCTAAACGACAAGTACGAAGGGATCAAGAAAGAAATACTTAGATTGGATCCACTACCATCCGTAGAAGTAGCATACGGAATCCTTCGGAGGGAGGACACCAAAGCGAGCGTTCTGAAATCAAGGGATACCGGGGCTACACATGGAGTCGCGGCTGGACTCATTACAAGGCAGCCATGGCCGAATCAAGCCGCTCACCGAAATCCCCTTCAACGAAGCGGCGGAAATACTGGCGGTAACTGGAGCAAGAAAACGGAGGAGGAGAAATTGAAGCTCACATGTAATCACTGTGGAAAGAAAAAGCATACTCGGGAAACATGTTTCGAACTCCATGGTTACCCGGAATGGTGGGAGGGTTGCAAATCTAAACAGAATCAAGCGTCGTTTCGAGGGGGAAGAGGAGTAGCTGTCATCGCGAACAGAGGGGGAGAGCCGGCTGCCACCGCCGGGAGCAACACCGAGGCCACAACAATCCGAGGCGGCAGCCAGCAAGGGCCGGAGGAGATAACCCTTGGTACAGTTTCCTTCGCAAATGGCGGAAATGGAGTGGAGGCGGATGGGGGTAAGTTAGGGTTTGGGGGTTTACCCTCAAGCCCTACCTTTTTTGAAAAATTAGGAAATGCACCCCAACCTATTAAATATCCCATGAATCAACCCCAAAGATCCATAAAATTCGAAACTCAGCCTCTCGTTTTTAAAAATCCCAAATCTGCCCCATTACTTTGCCAGAATAAATTTCAGCCACTCGAAAATTTGTCCGATAATTTGCCCGAATCATATGCTTTGCCCATATCCTCTGATGCCAAGAATCACAAATGGATTTTTGATTGTGGAGCTACAGATACTATAACTTTTGATAAATCTGATATATCTAGTATGCACAGGGCACCAAAAAGTCACATTCAAAATGCAAACGGAGAGTTGACGATAGTAGAGGGAGCGGGAACTGTTAAAATCTCACCCAGTTTGACATTGTCTAATTGCTTATATGTCCCCTCTATGTCACATAAATTGCTATCGATTAGTCATGTGACTAAAGAGTTGAATTGCACTCTCCTAATGCAACCCAATTTCTGCCTTTTGCAGGATATCAGGACAGGGAAAATTATTGGACGTGGCACTGAGCGGAATGGGATGTATTATGTGGATGAGATAGAGCAACACGGAAATGCTATGATGGCTCACGGGACGGCTGACAGGGAGGCTTGGTTGTGGCACCGCCGTCTAGGACATCCTTCGTCGGGTTATTTAAAATTGCTTTATCCTAAATTCAGTAAGGATTTGTATTGTGAAACCTGTATTTTGGCCAAAAGCCACAGACAAACCTACAAATCAAATAATACCAGAGTTGATTATTTGTTTTCTCTTGTCCATTCTGATGTTTGGGGTCCTTCACCGGTTTTAGGGGGGCAAGGTTTTAAATATTTTCTTCTTTTTGTGGATGATTGTACTCGTATGACGTGGGTATACTTTATGAAACAAAAAAGTGAACCCTTCCAGCATTTCACTCATTGATATATCGAAATATCGATACGATAACGATATTGATATTATCCATATCGAAAGTTCTTATATCAAAACTTTCGATACGATAACGATATGAAATTCTTTCATATCGATATTTTTGATACGAAACACGATACAACATTTTCGATACGATATATCATATCGACCCACCCCTAATAAAAACTCTTCGATCAGATAATGGAGGAGAATTGGTGAACTGTGATATGAAACAGTTCTGTCACGATAAAGGCCTTGTACACCAAACTACCTGCCCATATACCCCAGAACAAAACGAAGTGTCAGAGAGGAAAAACAGAACCCTTTTAGAAATGGCTCGTGCTATGCTTATCGAATCCAACACCCCAAGAAAATTTTGGCCTAAAGCAGTGGCCTCCTCAGTCTACCTATCAAACAGACTACCTTCGAGCTCACTAAACTTGAAAACCCCGCTAGAGATCCTCTCGACACTAGCGCAAATCCCATTACCTTTAACCCTTCGACCTCGGGTGTTTGGCTGTTCAGTTTTTGTCCACATTCCAAAACACGAAAGAACCAAATTATCTCCATGTGCAGTCAAATGTGTCTTTGTGGGATATGGAGTAAACCAAAAAGGATATAGATGTTTTGATCCTTAATCTAATCGTCTGTTCACCACAATGAACTGCGATTTCCTCGAAACAGACTACTACTTTAGCCATCTTAGTGGTCAAGGGGAGAGTGGTAGTAAGGTCGACCCACTAAGCTGTCCACCAATTCCAGTTTATCATGCACCAGCAAACCTGGCAGAGGAAGCAGAGGAGGATGACAAAACTGCCGAGCAAATCTCACATATACAGGCCCCAACGCCCAATGCCACTGTCCAGAATACTCCCTCACTGATATCCACTGTAAGTCCTTCTGTAGACTCTACTACACCTGAAAGAAGCTCTCTTAATTGTACTAACAATGTTACTGAAGGGAATCAAGAGACAGGTATAGACTCAGGGGAAGAGAGTCCAGATGAACCTGAGATTTGTGATTTGCTCGAGGAGCAGATTAGTGAAGGAGTTGGGGGGTACAAATTACCCTCAAGATTAAACAGGGGAGTTCCACCGAAAAGATACAGTCCTGACATTCACACAAAGGCAAAATACTCAAAAGCCTTTCTGGCCAAGAATCACCTCTCAGAAATGGCTCATGCGTTTGAGGCAGCGCTGTATGAAGAAGAAGAAATCCCGTGTACTGTGGAGGAGGCCTGGAGGCACAAGCATTGGAGAGAAGCAATGCAGAAAGAGATGGGAGCACTGGAAAGAAATGGCACCTTGGAAAAGTGCATGATACCTGATGGAAAGAAGGCAGTCGGATGCAAGTGGGTATTTACAATTAAACGTCGACCTGGTGGCTCTATTGAAAGATATAAAGCACGATTAGTTGCAAAGGGATATACACAGACCTACGGAATAGACTATGACGAGACATTCTCCCCAGTGGCGAAAATGAATACTATCCGAGTTCTACTTTCAGTAGCTGCGAACAGAGACTGGCCCTTACATCAGTTTGATGTTACGAATGCATTCCTGCACGGAGAATTGAAAAGAGAGGTATACATGGAGGCTCCCCCCGGTTTTTCCGATGGTTACAGTAAAGGAGAAGGATGCCGACTACGAAAGACCCTGTATGGACTCAAGCAGTCACCTAGAGTTTGGTTTGGGAGGTTTACTGAGGCTATGACAAAGTACGGATTCAAACAGAGCAACTCAGATCATACCTTGTTTTTAAAGAAAAGAGATGGTCGAATAACCTGTCTGATCATCTATGTAGATGATATGATCATTACTGGTGATGATACTGAAGAAATTGAAAGGCTCAAGGAGGGCCTATCACAAGAATTCGAGATGAAGAACTTGGGAAACCTTAAGTATTTCTTGGGGATAGAAGTATTAAGGTCGGAAGGAGGTATTTTTCTAAGGCAGAAGAAGTACATACTGGATATTCTTGCTGAGACGGGGTTACTAGACTGCAAACAGTCGACACACCAATTCTAGTGAACCACGGACTGCAGATCGTGGAAGGAGCAGAACCAGTAAGTCAGAGCAAATATCAGCGCTTGGTAGGAAAACTCATATATCTGTCTCACACCAGACCTGATATTGCTTATGCAGTAGGCATTGTGAGCCAGTTCATGCACCAACCACAGAAGGATCACTATGAAGCTGCGCTAAGAATCGTGAGATATCTAAAAGGAACAGTTGGACATGGAGTATTGTTCAAAAGAAATAAGCATCGAGGGATCTATGGATACACAGATGCAGACTGGGCAAACAATCCAATTGATCGGAAATCAACAGGGGGTTACTTCACCTTTGTTGAAGGTAATCTAGTTACTTGGAGGAGTAAAAAACAGAAAGTAGTTGCACTATCTAGTGCCGAAGCAGAGTTCAGAGGTATCAAGAGTGGATTGATGGAAATTTTATGGCTAAGAAGATTGATGAAGGAGATTGGATTGCCACAAGGAAAAAGTCAGTTGTTTTATGATAACAAGGCTGCAATTAGTATATCTGAGAACCCAGTACAACACGACAGAACCAAACATGTGGAAGTTGATAGGCACTTCATCAAGGAAAATATTGAGAGCGGAGCTGTGGAACTACCCTTTGTACGATCTGAAGATCAGTTGGCGGACATCCTCACCAAAGTGGTCAATTCGAAGAGCTTCTCCAGCGTTCTGTGCAAGTTGAGCTTCGGAGATCCCACCACTCAACTTGAGGGGGAGTGTTAACAAAGGAGTAAAGATCAGAATCATCCAAGGAAGGAAATAGAATTAAATCAGTATAAATTGATTGAGCAATTGATTGTAAATTAATTCTAGGAAATCATACCATATACACATATGTAAAACTCTATATAAAGAGTAGTAAGAACCGAAGAATATACAACACACAATTTCCTACAATCTATCTCTTATACACTACTCTTCCCTCTTCTATGGCCGATACCAAAAACAAGAGAAGAACTTCCACTTAGAGCTTGTTTTCTTCAATAGGTTCGAGCCCACATCCATACTATTTGGCAAGAGCATGAATGTAGATGCTCTTATTGGTAGTGAAAAGTGAGTGGGCATGGCAACCCGTTCATCTTTTCTCTGTCAATGCAAGATTTTCCCTTACTTTTTTCACAATTTGTAGTGTTGTTGCTCCGAGATTGTCATTTCTTCCTTCAAGTCCATCATAGATTGTGCGCGAATGTTGTACGAGCTGTTCATAGTCAACGCTAGTTCATCTATGATGATATGTAGAGATTTGCCAAAAAGTTCATAAAGGTTGTGAATCGTAGTGATTTTGGGGTGCCGGAAGGCCACCTTGATACTAAAACAAAGTTGCCAGATAGTCCATGATTATTTTTGATCGGAGAAGACCGTCGATAACAACCAAAAAGAACTTGGGACTAATGTGTTTGAGGGAGTGGATTGGGGGATGTAAAGTGTGTTTAACGAAGAATGAATAATATTAATACTAATACTACTCCAATCCTCCGTCCCACTAAATGTGAAACGTGTTCCACTTAAAATGAAAACAACATAATCTCTACTTTATTCTTTCTTTTACTTTGTTGTCTCTCCACTTAACACACAAAACAACATTATATAAAAAAATTTGCCGAAAAGAAAATGCTTCTGGACAGATGGAGTCTTATGATTTCATTTCTTGAATGTGGATCATGATGATTACATTTGCTATTAAAGGAGATGCAAGAGGTTATTCATCTAATTCATCCAGTTCATGAATGTCAAACAATTGAACTAACTAGGCCCTCAACTTTAGAAAACGTCGACCAGTTGCTACTCTGTGTCATCGATCATCTTTCCTTCCTTTGCATGCATCAAAATGATAGCTTGAACAAAATAAATGTACAAGTATTAATTTATATAAATCCATAAATCAGATTAATTTAAAATAAAGTCTAAATAATTGAATTAGTCATGATTAGATTTTTTACATAAAATATTTTACTCATACGTCTAAAATCTTTCAGCCATTATAATGAAAAGTTTTAAGCAAAGGCGAAATATTCAAACTAGTGACATACTACTGTATATTTTTTTCTAACTCTTTAATAGTCAATTTGATGTAGGATATAGATACCGCTCAAATAAATAGAACATAAAAATTGAACATCAGCAATTTTACAATAAAAAAGCAAGTGAAAACATTGGGACAATTGACCTCCAAACTCTTAAAATAAAAATATACGGAGTACCATTTGTCTACACTATTGAATTTTAAATTTTTAATAGATTAATTATTCTTTCTAAATTATAATGAGCCATTTGTTATGACTAGTAGCAGTTGATTTAGACATTGAGCACCCAAGTTACCAACTTTCTTTATGAGACATTTCATTGTATCATGCAATTGTGGAGAGATGAAAACAAGAAATATAGTCCCCTCAAAAAGGACATAGATATTTCAGAAAAAATGTGGTTCAAGATAACCCTGTCCATTTCTGATCACAAATGCCCTAAATCAGGCACTAAAATCTTGAGGTTGTCCCTAGCTAGGCATCTGCTACACATAAAAAACAACACTAATCTAACATATAGTAACAATTAGTATTTCCTTTGAAATTCAACAAGACAGAAGCAAACCACAAAAAATAACATTGGCTGTGCAAACACAAACCAGTAGCAATAAGCATGTCCGTTAACATTAAACGACACATGTAGTGAAACGAGTCGCTATCAAATCAAGAACTGGCGGCACGAAATTAACCAATGATCCTGACTGCCAAGACTGTGAACCATGATATGCCTTAAGCACAAGCATCAGTTGTTCAGTGATCAAATTTGAGTCAAAAAGCTATTAGTTCAGTTATATGACTTGAAGAATATATAATCATCTTTGAGCTATTCCAACAGAGGAGCAAGTAGAGGTGATATGGTCGTTTCGGGAAGATCCATGCTAAGTGTCACTAGTATACCAGCCAGTGCAGAGACGGCTGGAACAAGCCCGAGCCCGTATCTGGTGGCAGACAGCGCGAATATGGGATTGTCTTTATGCACTTCGTCCGGAGTTGAGCCTGCACAATAAGTGAATCTAAGCAACCAAACATATGGAAACAATCAGCCATTACAAACTAGTTTGTAGAGGCTTACTTTGATATGACTCAAGAACGGTTAATGCTATTCCACATATTATTTTGTCCAAAAAGCTCAATGATCCGTACACAAAGGCACATCCGTTGAGATCTCCACCGACTAGGAAGCTCTGCATGCTCATCCCGGACACCTGGTCATTCAACGAATTAAGCCCATTGTCAAGAAATGTGACGGACAATCTCATAAAAAAAACACAAATACAATCACATGCTGCGTACCAACATCAAGGCATTTGCCACTCCAATCACTACTGATATAAGGTACATGAAATCTTTCATGCTGCTCGGCAAAAAGAGGATGAAAACACCAGAAATCATCCACAGAAGGCCCCCAGCGGAATAGGCAACCTTCAACCTATGACTACTCCACGCCATCTCCTATGTAAACAACGAGCGTTAGTGGAAAGATGTTAAGTTGATCGAATGAGTAAGAAATTCAGAGGTAATTTGGTTTCAATCGAACCTGTAGGATGATTGATGTGACAAAGCTGCATACAAAGATGACCGCGGGCACCTAGCCACACAAATTTTGGACATATTACAAGACATCAAATATATTTTTTTTATATACTAGAAATCACTTGAATATTGTACCACAGCTTTGGAAGATTGGTCCATATTCAGCTCATTGACAACATAAAAAGCAAGAAATGCCTGTTTCACCACGAAAATAAACTGATAAATAAGGATGTAGGCAAATTTTTAACCCAGTCACTCTAGTATATGCTAACCTGTGATACATTTGTGACAAGTCTAGTTAGCACGTATACTAGTGCTACTTGGTGGTATAACAACTTACGAAACCAGTATGTCCAAGAAATTCTGGCATAACCTTTTTCACCAGCTCCTCTTTTTAATCTGCACAAATGGAATCCAAACTTAACATGTCTAAACTTGAGGTACTAATTTCAGCTGATAAACCTGAATTTCAACATATGTTACTAACCTTGGCTCTGCAGTTCCGAGATAAAATATAGCGACAAAACAGCAACCAATGAAGATTGATGAATAAGCTATCCAGCGGTACTGAAATGATAAAACGAAATGAAAAAGCAGACGGATAAAAGTACCTAGAAAATGTACTGGAATTTTACATACCTGATATTCAACTTCAATAATCGAACGCCTAGTATTGAACTTGAATACGACAAAAGCAACAGCATAAAGACTAAGGTTCGCAACCTAAAGCAAAAACGAAGTTCAGGAAATCAGAGAAGATGAACATGTGAAATTATACTAATATAATGGATGAAAGCATAGTAGAACTTGTAACCATTGTGAAGGCATTACGACAACTGGTCATAACTACTCGGCTTGTTGAATTCAGGGTGATGCAGTTCACCATTGACCTTCAACAAGAGCAGGCTTGGTTACAGGCGTGAAACTTGAACGTGAAGAAGACATTATTAAGAATACGATAAAAGACTTGGATTACATGTGTGAAATTTGAGTAGCAGCCCAGCCAATATTGAAAATTGCAGCGAAGACGCTATAACTGATGGTTTGTGCACTCGATGAATACGACCCTATGATTTTGCAAGGCATGCAGCCACCAAAGACGGAAGAAAATGAAGCTGCAACCAAAAGAGATCCCGCAGCATGCCATAGCTTGAAGCTCCCGTACCTGTCGATCTAAGAGAAAAAGAAACCCGAGATTATCACCTTTACATACTCTAGCACTTCAGAGCAGAAATCTGATAATTTTGTAAGTTTATGCAGACATAAATGAAGTTATAAAATAGTTTATACACGTACCAGTTCACCCGAAAATACAGTCATGAAGCCATCAGCAATTTGACCGGAGAGCATGACAATGGCAGCATCACTATGAAGAGAAGGCCAATGCATACATCTCAAACATGAGAAACCACCAAAACAACAACTACAAAAGAGAAGCATAGGGAGTGAGAAGCAAAGTCCAAACCTTGGGGATAGGCCGATGTCGGTCATGAACACTAAGAGATATGTAAACCAACAAGCAGATGTTATATCATTCAGCATGTGTCCCACACCGTAGTAGAGGACAGCGCATCTCCCAACGGGCTTGGTGCACGAATCATCATCAGTAAAGGCCCCAGTCATGCTGTTTTACAAGGCAAGATGTGGTGAGTTCCTGCAAGTTACAGCCATTTGATAAATCAAAAGCTTCTTCAGCCACCCATGCATCATAGATTCATAGTAAAACTGAATGCTGCAGAAAAATTCAATATCTTAGAAGAGTTTGATTTCATACCTCTGTCACTGTGATGATTTAGATTCCCATTTCAACTCTACAGTATGGTCACTTAATGTTAGTGTGGAAAAATACAAGGAAAATGCTAACTGATTATATTATATCTCAAGAATCATGCTCTTTCTCTCTTTGTTTGTTTGGTTTTGTCATTTATTTAATGATTAAGAGTTTGTTCATATTTCTAGATCCTTCTCATCATTGCTATATATAGCTACTGTGGATGTATATTGATTGGTGAATGAAATACAGAATATTTCCAAGTCTCTTTTTCATAGTATTACTTTACTAAATTCCTAATAGTACTACTTAATAACCAGAATAATCAATATGGATTGGAAATTACTTTATTATAGTAAGTTATTTAGTAGTAGTATTTATTTATGGAATCTGCATAGGAAAAAAGGAACAAATAAATGACAATCCTTATCCCGGAATAATATTTTCCATTTTCACTTTCTCTGAATTCATAGAGGCTCTTCTTAAAATATAATCGATCAAATCTTCAATTTAATTAACGTGTCTTCAAATGGGGTGTTTCAAAATCTACTATAACATAAATTATAATAGTAAATATATTTGTTTGTATATTTATATTGTATCGAACTATATTTATGCAAATTGATACTACTATTATAATTTTTTAAATACATCATTGTAATATAAACTTTTACCCTAAAAAATAGTAAAATCAGTGGGAATTGAACTATTTATTGTAGAATTTTCATATGCTTCTATTTGCAGCGGTAATAGAAGTCTAATAATGTAAACAAATTAATTAATATCCTGATTTTCATACTCATTCAATATAATTAAGCTTCCAGTCTTGAGAAATATATCTCATTTTTAACACTTCCACTATTCCAGTTTCAAGAGATCACAAATTAACTTCAGAATCGTAATACGTTGGTTTTGTAAACTTTAAAGACAAAACAGTAAGGTGATATGAAATATTTATACATAATATACATTCATGTTTTATTTAATTTGAAATATTCTCTTACGATATGGCCAACTGTCTAAATATCTGACTTGGAAAGGTTAATCTTTTCCTAAATTATGCAACTATGACATATTAATTCGTTTCAAAATAATCAATAATTATTAACCTGATTTAAATATAAAATACCTAAAAAAGTCTAATTATATATATTTATCACTACTATATATTACTCCCTTCATTGCACAATAAGAATAACACTTTACTATTTTGGTCTTACCCTCAATATCAGACTTGATTTTTACCATAAATGAAATGAAGCTCACATTCCACTAACTCACTTCACTCATATTTTATTATGAAACCAATATAAAAAAGTGGATCTCATATTCCACTAACTTTTTCAACCCACTATTCCTTACATTTCTTAAAACTCGTGCCTACAATAATATTGACTCCTACTGTCACTACTGTCACTACTTCTTAAATCATGCAATTAAAATACACACATTGAGTATAGCCAGATAATCATGCAATTTCAAATTATGAATATGCCTCAGGCATATTATAGCCAGATAATATTCTGTTGGGTATAATCAACCTCAATTGAAGGAAGAAGCAACAAGATATGCAGTCTGAACACTGATTACTTGCTAATTTTAATCAATCACATGCCATGCATAAGCTCAAAGTTAGATAAAAGAATCCAGTATCCAAACTTTTTGTATAAATATTTTGCGTGTTGGCACAGTGGTGGTGTGCTTAATGTCTAATCCCAAAGGTCCTAGGTCCACTGTGACACCTTTAAATTTCTATTCATTTATCAATACAAAAAGAAATCGAGGTAGTATAATACAAGATCAAGATTCAAGAACTAGGATACAGAAAAAGAATAGACCGAACCCTACTTCAGGTCCCTGACAAGACCCTTCTTTGGCTAACACCGAAGCACCATCGGGTGTTCATTAGCTCGATAGACAGCACCAAAATTCCCAACGCACACATGGCTTAAATATTAAGGTGAACACTCGGAGAAAAACTTGCCAGAACAAGCATCCGCTGCAGAGAATACATCAACTATAATACTACTTCATATTCTAGGTTTCATGTGGTTGTACCACAAGTTCTGCACCTGTTCCAAAATTGTTATGTTTCTTCTCAAATAGGTAATTCAGAAAGCAAATCTGCACTTTCATCTCCATCCTCTCTCTTAGATTTAGCTTCGAGTTTATTCTGCTTCCCGATGGCCTCAGATATAGCCTTTGGCAGCCAAAAGCCAGGCCGCTCAAGAGATGATGCCCGATCAAGCACCAGAGGCTCCCGCAGAGTGATTTGGATGCCGTCATACGTCCACAGGCTTAACTGTGCTTCACCTTTCAAGCCTATCGAGAACCAACCCAATCCAGCCACTGCAACATCGACACTGTTCACGTCCCAGCTTGTTCCAGATGCTTTAATATCTCTTTTCACCCATTCACCCAATTCAGGGACCCTGTCTTCCCCAATAGGCGGCTGAAATACGTATGAAACCAAAAAAATTGTCATAATGTGTTCTTTATATCAAAACTGTAACCACATGAGTATATATGGTTGCTCTGCAAATCATAAAATAGGGCTAATACAGTGTGAAAAAGAAAGGATAAACTAAAATAAAACTAAATGAGCAAAATTTGAAACAAGGCAAAGGGGGCTAAAAGTGAGAAGATAACATCTAATGAAATATTTACGGGAGCAAACTGGCCAGTATAAATGACTAAAAGACTAGTTCCAATTAGAAGAGACTTTCTCATGTAAAATTATACTCCAACTAATAATTAATGAAGTTGTGAAATAAGTGGAACCATTCGAGAAGATTTTAAACTCAGAGGGTCATTGATATATCGAATGCAAGTAATGTATACTTAATAAGAACCACTTATTAGTTCAAAAAGTAATTGAGGTAAAACTAAAAACCAACATGCTTAAGTTATTCCATTTAACTAACCCGGGCTCTCACCTGCAATCTAATTCCAGCATGCTTGTTCTTTGTCTCATCAGCATTTTCTGTCTTTCCCAGGTGAAGAGACACACTATTTGATGCCCAGATTGTTACGTAGATAGTTTGTACAGAAGCCTGGTCAAGATCAAGTCTGACTAAGCCACCAACATGTATAGTTTGACCAGCCTGCATGTGGTTAAAATAATCATTAAGCTAAGCTTGATATAGCATATGATCAACAATGTGTTAGTTAAGGCGGCTGGTTGCTGGAAACCAAGACAAAAACACTGGAAAAAGAAGAAGGAACAGAGAAAAACCACCACTAGTTGGACTGGAACTGGACTTTTGAAAATAAATTACAAAAGATAAATCTCCTCTGAAAAAGCCACCTCCAAAAAGGGCTAAACACCTCCGAAGAGGGCTACAGGAATCGCTGAACTAGAAAGTATTTTTCTGGACAATTGACAATTCACAAGTAGGAAACAAAGCCTTAGTTATAAGACTCTACAGATAGACTCATAATATAAATAAAACTCTATCTTGACTTTTTCAAATATATTCCCTATCTCTAACAAACTACTAACTAGAATCCTTAGACACAATAAACAAACAGAAATTAATTAACAACTAAAGGAACAGAGGGAACAGAACAGAACAGGAACGTCCTCTATAACTAGACCTCGATCACAATGCTATGACAACTAAAAGGTGCTATCAAAAGAGATAAGAGAGAGAGATCATATAAGGAGTGCAATTGAAACACTAATCATGTCAAGTAGAAAGAAACAGAATAAAGAAACGGGAGGTCACGACAAAAGATAGATTATCAGATAGACAAATGGACAACTATATAATATTTTCAGCTTATTACATGATGCATTGGTACAGTAATTGGGTTTTTGGCACATATATTCTTGCCACCTCATAGACTAGCACTTTCAACATAAACAGCAATATTGTTCATTACAAGATGTGGCACAAAAAGTAACACACTTAGAAGGGGACCAACATGGGTTGAAGGAAAGTATACAGTTTCTTCTACTTGAAGTTAAGTTGTTTACTTGTTTAAGGGAAAACATAAACTGAGTTTCTTTGGTGACATAATCATACACTTATCCAACTTAGTTCTCTGTTCATACTGCCTCGACCCCTCCAAGACTCTCAATTTCAGCCTTCCAGGGATAAAAATATATGGATTATGGCATTTCCCAGCTTACACTATCTCATCTAAGAGATGACCCTTCTACTTCTCACCTTGCTCAAAGTGAAAAATCAGCTAGTAACACTAAAGAAGCTTCTTCCTCATTACTCATTAGACAGTTAATATTCTTATATCTATGTTAGAGCAGTCAATAGTCATCTATAGTTGCTAAGGGTATTACCAAAAGTCTAGGTATTGAATAACTTGCCTTTATTCTAAAAGTTCTGGGCTGAAGCTCTTTCCGTATCTCGGCCATTTTTTGCTCATCCCTGTTCAATCTCATAGACATTAAATACGGGTGCAAAAGCCCCGGAGTGTCGTACATCTTTGCCTTAGCAGGCAGAATCCCTCCAATCCTCAGTATCCCAAGTGTTGTTCCAGGAATTGGAGCTTCTGTCAGCTTTGCAACCTTCACACCTTCTTTCTTGGAAAATGCATTGATCAATGTTGACTTCCCAGCATTCTGAGATCCAATAACCCATACATTCCCTCTAGGCCCAGCCAAATTCTTGATGAAAGCAAGCAAGTTCCTCACACCCAAATCTTTCCTAGAACTAACCATGTAGACCCCAGTAAGCTTAGGTGCACCGTTTGCCTTGGCACGGTGCCGGACCCATCTATCCAACCTTGCAGGTGAAATCTGGGAAGGAAGAAGATCGACCTTTGTAGCTACCAAAACAAGCTTTGGCAACTTTTTACTATTCTTGCCATCTTGACCCTCTGCCAGCGCTTTGAACAAGGACTTGGCTGCACGTTTAGGGAACGACCCCTCAAAATCAACACAGTCAACCACCATAACCACCACAGTGGCATCCGCATTCCCCGTGGGCTTCATCAATCTCGTGCTTATCAACCGATCAAAATCAAAATCAGGTATCAAATTCTCAGCCACCTGATTCTTAACACACCCATAATTCCTAAGCGAATGGCACCTCGCACAAACTGTCACCTCCACTATCTCTCGTTCAGCCTCCCTGGAGATTCTCTTCTTCTCTGCCTTGGACACCTTTTTCCTTTTCCTCTTCTCTAGTGTCTCCTCCGTGGTGTTGCCATATCCAACACCAGCTGGAGCGAATCCATCTAACTCTTTCGCGTACTCATCCTCCTCATCTTCCAACTCCGATTCCCAATCATCCGAATCCCAGTCACTCCCATCCTTTTCAAGCTCCTCCAGTTTCGCCTTAATGTCATCATCGTCATCATCACTATCTAACTCCTCCAATTCACTAAAGTCCTCATCATCTTCAAACTCATCAAAATTCTCATCCAATAAATCCTCTATTGTTTCAATCGATCTTTTCACTTTCTTCTCTCTTTCCTGAAAATATCCTGGGAAGTTTGGGTCTCTATCTTGCATAAACACTCCACAACCAGGACATATAGGCCCATAATTCTGATCATCATCTCTCCCTTCGCTCAAAATCACACCTTTATCGCCTTTTCTGGAATTACTCGCATATCTTTTCTCAAGTTTCTGACCAGTTGCTCCACTACACCTAACCAAACACAAATCCTTCTTGTAATGCTTTTCTTTCTTCCTTCCTATATCCAATCCTGTAAAGAAGGGACTAAGACTACCGTGTTTTGCCCATATATTCTGAAAAAGCGAAATGGAAGAAGAAGCATAGAAAAATTTACCGGTAAAAAGATGATATTTTGACGAAGGTTTTCTTCCAATACTGTTCTTCAAGGATAGGTTGACGGTGCTTGAAGATAGAGAAATGGTTGACAGCATAACTGCCATTCTAGTTTCTTTTCACCTTAGTAATTTTCCTTCTTGAAACTTAAGGATTCAGGGTTTAGGACCTGGGAGAGCAAGATAAAAACCCATGAACACCAAAATTAAATGGAAATATTCTATGTAAAAAATCGAAACAAAAAATAATCAAATCTGAAAATGGATAATGAGATAATCAACAGACAACAGTCAATTAAACAGAAATTTGGGAATGGTGGCAGTCGCCGTGGCGAAGTATTGTTTTTTTTAAATTCTTGTCCAAAACTAGCAATTTTTTCACAACTCTAGCCAAATTTTCATTTTAAAATCAAATATAGTTTGATTAATGCTATGTCATTATACATCTCTATCAACTTAATTATATCTGTATCGACTCATTCTCTCATGTTACGAATTAAGTGATAGTCAAAATTATTTTAAAAAACAAATAAACACATTTTTATTTTTATTTTGAAATTTCTATTTTTCTTAATTGAATTAATTAACTAAAAATCATCATAACTGTAACACCCCTTATTCAATTAAAGAAATAATCAAACAAGTGATGTCACTTCAAAACATTTTCTCATTTAAAAGATGTGATCTAATTTTTATTCAAATCCACCAACGTAAAACAAAGACAATATTTTGAAAGTAATCGAGCAGTCCCTTGATAAAAGTCTTGACATGCCACTGACTAACCGTTAAAAAAATTACTTAGAATACTAGTGACTTGATCCTTCAACAGCTGCACCTATGACCAGATAAGTATACAATTCAATCTGCAAAAACAAATCTTGAAGGGTGTGAACTTCATAAGCCTAGTAGAGTATTCATACATTCTAACAAGATTTTCAAAACAATTAAACCTTTTGCTTGGCTAACATACCTTCATTAATTTTTTCAAAACAATTTAACAATTACAACTACACAGTAGAAAATTTTCTCCAAATTAACTCTTACTTGGCTAACATGCCTTCATTAATTCTTTCAACTTTTGGAGCTTTTAACATTCACTGCATTACAATATCTTTAAATAATAAACTGCTTTTGCTCGGAGTAACGTAGGAGTGGAGCCCTATACCACAAGAAACCTCTTGATGTCTAGTTTAATTTGGAAAAAGGTAATCCCAAAAAACTCCAAGGGATTAGGGATTTAGGAACATTTTATTACAGCTTGCCAGGTTGTGACAGATCCTAGCAAACGTTTTGCAGGAATTTTTTAAAATAGCAAACGTTGATGAAATGAGTTGAATTTTTTTGAGGGGCCTTCCTAAGACATGATAATATCGAAAGAAAATTTTATAATATGATTTCCAACACTTTGGTGTGGCCGAAACTAACCAGTACAGTAGGGCAAGAACACAATACAAAGTACAAGTGACTTCATATTTATTGAGTAATTCCCTCAAACAATTCATACTCAACAGCAAAACAAATCATGATTCTTCTCCAAAGTTCCTCTTTTATTTTCAATTCATCTACAATTTATAGGTTAGAGACTAAATTAAATTAAATCCCAAACCAAACAATTAGCACAAACCCACCAAGGCAAGTACCCGAATCATATTCATTCTTTCACAAGAGTCGGGAGTCATCCATTTTAATTCTGAAATTCAAGCATAGAGGATAAAATAAGTGAGTTGGAATCAGCTGTTACCTTAATTTCACAAGCTTTGGGATTAGAGGTGTTGAACTTTAAGCTTTAAATCCCACTTCCAAGGACATTACAAGAGAAGGAAGATGGAGATAGGTCACATGGGACAAAGGAGGACAGCGACGTCGTGCCGGAGAGGCAATAACGGCGACGGTGATAAAAGAGAGCCGAGTGAATGGATGAATGCAGTTAGCCAAAATTTAGATGACTCTACCCTTTTCTTTTTCATATCCTGCTCTCTATTTATTTTTCTCGTTTTTCATTTCTTTCTCTTTTTTTTTGAGATTTAAATGAGCTTTTTAAACTAATCCTCTTTCTTTTTCTTTCTTAATTATTCATCATTTTTCTTTTAGGCATAGTTAAAGAATCAAAACTTGATCAAGTAGGTGGAAAAAATTATAAATACGAGACGTTAGATGATAATTGTTTTCGTATCGATGAGTCGTCATGCTTTTAAACCTTCGAATAATAGTCTCATTTTTCATCTTTTAAAAATTTCTTTCTCACCATATACGTATAATTAAAATAGTATTCATCGAATCATTTCTCATTCAATACTCATCCACAATAAATGGTCATTTTTTATGCTAATCAACTGGTTGGTGCAGATTGAATTGCAGACAGATTAAAGGTGTATTGTAATTTTTAGTAAGTCACTAAGTTGGGGCATTTTGATTCGATTTTGTATTTAAGGATTTATATTACTCTTTCACTAGCCCAGCAGTCTGCGGTTTAATTCTCTTATGGCCCAACTTTTATAACCACAAAATAGTAAGTAACTAAGTATAGTACTAGTAGTAGTATTTTAGTTTATAAGTGTTGTGCATATTTTTGTTTGATGCCCAAAACTTGATAACCAACATAAATGTTACTCAGAACAAATGAAGATGGGTCTCAGCCGGTTCACGAGATGCCATCCCAAACCAACTGCGCCACATATACGACATACTATAAATTGTTGTTTGCATATGTAATACTACCTCCGTCCCCCAAATTTTGACGCACTTTGATCCGACACGGGTTTTAAGAAATGTAATGGAAAGTGAATTAAAAAAGTTGGTGGGATGTGAGTCCTACTTTTAAAGTATTAGTTTTATAATAAAATGTGAGTATGAATAAATTAGTGGAATATGGGGTCCACTACCAAATAAATATAGTCAAAAAGTGAACTGTGTCAAATTTTCAGGAACGGACCAAAATAGTAAACTGTGTCAAAATTTGGGGGACGGAGGTAGTATATACTTAAATCAATAAATTGATGGGTACCCCGGCCCCAACGTGGCTTCGTCACGGCTGAAATAAAACTTCAAATAATCATTTTTTGGTTGGCATCTCGTAGTAGCAAGTAGGACAACAATGACTCTTCCTCAGCCGTTTCACGATGTATTCGACATGAAACAAATGAGTACATGGCATCTGAAACGCCATGGTTCCAATGATCTCCTCTGAGCAGATGGCGCAAGGATAAGACGTCTCTGTTGCCGCCACATCACTATTAAACTTCATCATCCGAAACCCCGAGGCAGCTATGGCCATGCGGCCCTTGCCAAAGATATACACATAATAGTGTCCGATCCGTATGTTCAAATCGACATTTAATTCGAAATGCTTGATTTTGTTGAGCACCTCTTCATTTGAAATTCCAGTAGCTCTTAGAACCTTTTCCCATACAAGCTTGATCACGGGTGTGCACACGAACTCGTCCCCTCCCATATTGTTGGGGAATGGGGTCTAGCTGTGCTTGTCGACCCGGAGATAATTGCGGATGAGTTTTCCGACCGCCTCTTGTATGTCATCGTAGGACAAGCGACCTCGGGCAATGACATGGGCGGTTGCCGTGGTGGAATTGTCCAAGGAAGGAAAGGGAAGAGGACATAGGGCGGGTTCGGAATTGGATCTAGAATTTGCTTTTATACCATAGTTGGACTCTTGGGTGTGGAAGAAAATGTTGATTTTGATATCGAGATGAGGGAACTTAGTTGGCCGAAGTGGTTGGCTGCTAACCTTGAATCTCAGTCGTTGTTCGTATGACCAAAACATTATGGTAAGAAGGTATGCTCAAAAGCAATGCTGAGAAGGAATGCCGGGAAATCAACTATTTTTGTATGTATATATTATATCGTACAAAGGGGAGTGATCAATTGCTAACTAATTAGCAATCCCAAACTAAGACTAAATTTTAGCCATTAGATTAGAAGATCTAGTGGTTGAAATAATGCCACATGAATTATATTTTTAATTAAGAAAATTAATAAATAAAATTAGAGGGTATTAATGTCAATTCTCTCTCATTAAAATCATCTTAAAACTTTAAATTTACGTAACTCTCTCGATTTAAATTATTTTTTTGCAAAAAATATATCAAATTAAAGATAATTTTATAAGGATTCCAACGAGATCTCAATTGCATATGTTCCGACGACGTTCGAATGATGAAATTTGATATTTTTTATTTTAGTTTTCGTAAATGTTGATAACCAGATTTTTATCAACAAATACATCAAAAAATCTCAATAAAACCATGTAAAAATCTCAATAAATATGTGTTGATATTTTCTTGTACTAATGTTGATATTCTTATGTCATATTGTTGATATTTGTACTACACTATGTTGATATAAAAAAATTCACTTGAAAATTATCAAATGATAACATAATGACGATATTACCCTTTTGTTGATATTTTGTCTACTATTTATTGAGATTCGTAATTTAATCTCATCCACTCATTTTAAAATCTAAGGGTGGAGATTTGGTTTTGGATTAGGGTGCTATAAGCATTAGAATATGACCCTATTGTACAATATTTATGTTTAATTAAAGTATTTATATATATATATATATCTTAGTAAATTTAATTTCAAAACTCATATTTATTTGCAATTTAAGATCATAAATACACGATCTTTGCAATCTCAGAATTAAAAATAATTTTTTGCTTAATAAATATGTAAATATATTGTGAGCTCTTTCTACAATGACACTACTTATCGGATGTATATCGTGTTTCTATTACTTCTAATTATTTCTATTTCATAATTCATTTCTCTCGCAACCCTCTAATGATACCACAGGGCTCACAACTAGTCAACATGTAACGTGACCTGGACCCATCGTCAGAATTAGATTTCGTTGATAATACATTTATATTAATGATAAGACAAAAGAAATTCAAATAAATATGAATGCATGATAAGATATGAATTGAATTAGGATTATAGTTTTGTTGATTGTGGTTTCACGTTCTAATCTCAGTTACAAAAAAAAAAACAGTTGAATAGAGCGAGAGAGATGTCGGATGAGGAACGGACGCGTATTGCCTAAAAGAAGAGTACAATCCATCGTTATGGCCTTGCCGGCCCAAACTCTGTTATATTGCATAGGTTTGTGATCACTAGACGAAGTTTCGTAGGCAACTTGCTTGTTTCTGTTGCTTTCATCATTGTCACATATTACCTGTATCAAGACCTGGGCAAGTTCAGGGCTTCGTGGGAGCTAATGGCGTTGGAAATTTTCTTAACCTAACTTAGAACTTGAGACGCTTTCATACACCTTTGGAATTGAATACTTCCTCCACCCCTAGTAATTGTCCACTTTGGTTTCGGCACACATTTTAAAAAATGTAAATGAAGGTGAATTGAAAAAGTTAGTAGAATATGGTCTCACTTTTGTATATTCGTTTTATCATAAAATGTGGGTAAAATGAATTAGTGAATGTGAGACTTACTTACCATTTATGGTAAAAAAGTGAAAGCGGACAACTAATGAGGGACGGACAAAAATGACAAAAGTGGTAATGAATACAAAGGGAGTAATTGATATTGCATTCTTGATTTTTAAAAAAAATCATATGGGAAGAAGATATTTTTCTTTAACCATCCTCATGTCCTCCCAACAGTTGTCGAAGGAAAGAAAAATAAGTGAATAGAAAGAAAAGAACAAAACCAGCAGGTCGTAGCGCAATTGGGAGCACAGAGTTGTGGTGACCTTGAGGTCACGAGTTCAAACCCCGATCGAGCAAGATTAGTCTGATTCCGCCAAATGCGGATTCGGTACCTGTGGTAAAAAAAAAGATAGAGCAAAATTAGTGAAAAGTGTGAAGATTATTGGACATTTATTCTGATTGGGCCTGGTTATTGTTTGAGCCCAATTGGAATTAATTGTTGGCCCAACACTTAAGGCCTGGTTTGACCGAGACCTTTAATCGACGGCCTAGATCTAGCCACGACGCAGCTCACCCGGATCATTATTGCTGGCCGTTGGATCTGGGGTTTCTTTGGTTATGTGTGTTGTGAGACGGTTTGTTTGACACACTGAATACTCTCACTCTCTCTCTCTCTCGACGGCGATTGTCTTCGATCTTCTCTCTCTCTTTTCTTCTGTTCTCCGGCGATTCTCCGATGGCTTCTTCCGATCAAACCCTCGGTCTTGGCGAGTGTTGATCAGTGACGGCTTCGGTTGTTGGTAACCGCTTTGGTTTCCATTGGTGGTGACGGTGAAAGTAGAGTTTGGCGAGTAGAACGAGTGAAACCTAAGTTTCAACGGTGAATCAGTGGTAGGTCCGGTGTTAGAGGAGGCGGCGTGGCTAGATTGGCTATGTGACTGAGTCTTGGTGTCCGATTTTGTGTGCTCTCCTTGGATCTTGGTTCTGGTTGAAAAGCTCGGTGCTATCGGCGGTGTCTGAGCCAATAGCTTGTTAATTCACTCTTGTATTTCTCTTTCTTAGATCCGAAAGGATCTGTAGTGTTTTACTAACTCCTATTACTTAGTGTGCAGGTCTAGGGTTTCCAAGTTAATTCGGAGACAAGTGACTCGAGAATTGCTTGTTGCTTTGTAATAGTTAGGGTTTTTGATTGTAATCGAAGGGTTCGATCTTGTTTTCAATTACTTGCAAAATAAGCCGCGTGGGTGAGGGTTTGGCTTAGCCCTCTTGTAGAAGAACAAAGAGATCCTGGTAAATAGTGAATCCAACTAGTACTTAGACCTAACAAAAAGGATTTTCACTTTTCATACACGCAATATACTTGTTCAACTATATAACTTTTTGAATGACATACGATAAAATGGAAGGGGCGAAATAAAATTTATCTGAAGCTAATAGATGGGCCGAAGGGGAGACGTCGGAAGTTATTGGAGGGGAGACACTAAAAAAAGATACATGGTAGCGGATCGCCGGGGAGGGGGCGCCCCCTCCTCCTGATCCGCCACTGAGATAGGATTTCTTTTATTTCTACAACAATCAAAACAGAAATGGCCCAAATTCAATTAATTTAAGGCCCACTTAGCTCATTTTCTTTTTCAATTTTCTGGGCCGTGTCCGTGAAGATTCAACTTTCTATTCCGGGACACTGAGTCGGAGGAGGGCGGCCATGGTGAGAGGGTTTTGACACCGTCCAAGTTTCCACTAGAGCGATGACTTGGCTAATGGTGCGTCCGTCCTTGGCTATTAATGAAATATTCAGGACTAAAAATGTTTACATTTTTTAAAATCATAAATTGGTGATAGGGTGGTGTGGGATATGGTGGAGGTACATGTATCATGGAAGTATGGAGTCTGGACTATTTACATATAAAAAAGGTAAATTTATTTCCATTTTTTTCCATTTTGTCTAAATTAATTTATACTTATATAAGTTTTGTATTTAATTAAAAAATAAGATAAATTTATAGGTTGTAGTACTTGATTTTTATATAAATAAATAAAATTTTAAAAAAAAGGCCACATAGAGTCAAACTAAATTGCAAAATGAGCATATGTATTTGTAATGGAGGAGTATCACTACCTAAAACCGAGAATTTAGGAGGTTCCAGATGGCATCTAACTTGAAAATCTTCTTCTCTTCTTGATAGAAGAGGTCCTTCGCTTTAGTGACAATGTCGGCAATATTGTGGCCACTAGGCCATGTCTTCTGAGCGTTGGCAAAGATGTCGCCATACTGTGTCACGTCTTTTTAATTGAACTCACACCAATGTTTGTGTAGCATATCGCAATCACGATGGGGTTGTACTTCTCGAAAATACGTTCCCAACACATCCAAATGAAAACCTTCATCTGGGCTGTACCGCTTCAGCCCATCCCAGCTTCTTGACCTTGCCCCTCTTTAAAGATGACATAGACTCTATGCGGAAAACATATGTGTCATCTGTATTCGCCGCCGACATTTGGCAAGAGATGTCCTTGGATCCCGTCAATGGATAAGGCGACACAACCTCTACGTGCACCTCCCAATTTGGTGGCCTAGCAACGTTCCAGCCCCTATCTTGAGTAATTGAATTACTAAAAAAATACTAATTCGTGGTGGATTTAATGAAGCATGATTTTCATATTGAGATTTGTTTAAGTGAAATTGTGTGTCACTTCAGTTAAAAAGGATGATGATTTAATAGGTAAAGCAACGCAATTCGGTAATCTCAGATTTCAGACGGCATATAAGTATTAAATCGTTAGCAAAATCAGACAAGAAATCAACTCGCAAATATTACTATACTTTTGATTTAATGAGCATAACGAAAATATGGTCGCCAATTTCTCATCAATATCATAAATATCCCTAAAAATGAGATCACTTTTTGTTATTTTGAGCATCCAACAAGAACATGAACCGTTTACTTTTGAACATTAATAGTACAACACATACAAAGTCTGGAGATCATTCTATACACGCAACACTGTAAATAATAAAGTATACCCAATTAAAATCATTGCATGTTAATGGAATGTAATTCATAAAAGTCCATCCTTTTCAAGATAAAATTAGTATCATTAGCACGATTCATTAATTTTGCCAACGAATCAGACAAAAGAACAATCAATTTTCAAAGCAGCAAATGGTTAAACTAGATACATAGTGTCGTGATCAGTATTAATAATTTAATAATTTTATTTAATGCCCAAATAATTTATAAGAAAACTTGATCACCAACACAAACAAAAACTAAATTAAGGAACAAATTAAAAGTTGAAGTACGGAATGCTAGTTGAGGTATCTATCACTCACTCACTTCAACCCATCAACTTTTGAGTGAACAAATTAAGGGATTAATATGTGAAGTAGTAATCAAACATAAATATGAAATCATCCAACAAAACATAAATATAACATTACTAAAAAGTTACTAGTATGGATTTCCGGTAGGCATCTCGTAGCGGCAAATAGGGCAAGTGTGACGCATCCACAGCCATTTCACCATGCATTCCGCGTGAAACAGATGAGCACACGGCATCCGAAACGCCATGGTTCCAGTCATCTCCTCTGAGCAGATGGTGCAAGGATAAGCCGCCTCTGTTGCCGCCACGTCACCGCAGAGCTTCATCCTCCGGAAACCGGAGGTAGCCAAACACATACGTATAAAAGTATCCTATCCGTATGTTCAAATCAACAGTTAATTCGAAATTCTTGATACTAACCGTTCTGTTGACCACGCCTTCACTTGAAATTCCAGTAGCTTTGAGGACCTGATCCCATAGGAGCTTGATCACGGGCGTGCACACGAACTCGTCCCCTCCCATACCGTTGGGGAATGCGGCCTGGCTGCGCTTGTCGCCCCGGAGATGATTGCGGATGAGTTTTCCGACTTCTTCTTGTACGTCAGCGTAGGACAAGTGTCCTCGGGAGATGACGTGAGCGGCTACGGTGGTGGTACTGTCCGAGGAAAGTAAGGGAAGAGGGCGTAGGAAGGTTTCGGAGGGTCTGGAATCTGTGTTTATAGCATAGTTGAACTCTTGGTTGTGGAATACAACGTTGATTTTTATGCTCAGATGTGGGAAATCAATCGGCTGAAGTGGCTGGCTGCTAACCCTGAATCGCACCCGCTGTTCGTATGTCCAAAACATTTTGGTAACGAGTTGAGATATGAAGAAATTGTAAGAAGGAATGCATGAGAAACTAAGAATGAACTCTTTCGATATATATACTATATGGCATGATCAATTTGATTGTAAAGCTAGGAATCACGTAGTTGGATTTCACAAATAATAGTGTTACTGTTAAGTGCATACAAATAAAGTAATAAAAAGATGAAAAGAGAAAGAAAATAAAGGAAACATAATATAAAAAGCTATTAACACAATTTCTTACTCAATATACTACACTTAACACTTAAGTGTATCTTGTGTTTATTGATTTCTTCTACCTTAAATCTCTTGGGCCGTTGCCCATTTTTTTCATGTTTTACTTTCATACGCTACATATCTTTTGTTTTTATTAATTCTTTAAGAACTAATATTCTCTCTTTTTCTTATTTTCTTTTATTGTAGCTACCTTTATTGCTATTTTTTTATTTTGTTTGACTTAAATTTTTTTAGAGCTAATATCGTTCTCACTTTTCCCTTTTTTCTTAATATTTTCTTTTATAAAGGAATTTACTTATGCATCCAATTAAGGAAAATATTGAAACTTTATGACCTTATAATTCTACCTACTTTTATTGCTATTTTTTTTTTTATTTTGTTTGACCTTAAAAATGTGAAGAGCTAATATCACTCTCTCTTTTCATTTTGTTTCTTCTTATTTTCATTCATTAATTAGGCATTTATTTAAACGAAAACATTGTAAAATTTGGGTGAGTGCGAGATAATACATCGCTATAGTCTATAGAGATACAAAATAATCAAAATTTAAAAAAAAACGAAAATATAATTATGAATATGTAAATGAGATGATTTTTTGTTGGCA
The DNA here is from genome assembly GCF_023119035.1 of Salvia hispanica. Lineage (NCBI taxonomy): Eukaryota > Viridiplantae > Streptophyta > Magnoliopsida > Lamiales > Lamiaceae > Salvia > Salvia hispanica. The sequence goes on from NC_062965.1 coordinate 5,750,629, forward strand.
AAGTATGTGAAAAGTGAGGGGTAGTTAATAAAAGAATATTTGAATTGTGCAAAATGGAAAGAGCACACAAAATAGGGAATACCCTATTCTCTGCCGTTAGCGGATTGGGAAACCGAGCACCAACTCCGCCACAATCCACTTAAGTTGAATGTATCCATGTACTATAATGATAATGATATGGTATTTGAATTGCCATTTGACCCATAACTAATTTATTGATAGTTAACTCAAAACAATAAATTTTAGTTGGCATTAGTATTGTCATTTTATATAAAATAATTATGAAAGTTGGATTAAAACCCATAAAAGTACATACTATATAGTTTGGTACTTATTTTAGAACAAAGTTAAGTTCAATAATGAATAAACCCGTAAATCCACATGTATATATGATGCATAGACGACGTGTTATTAAAAACTGTATATCAATATAAGATGTGTTGATAATTAAGATTATCAAACAATTTAACTTTTTTTTTGGACAATACTAATTAAGATAAATACAGTATAAAAAATATATATAATTATAAAAGTGCACAGTAAACCAATACAAACAAACAATTAATTGCAGGTACAAGTAAATGGCGCTGATTAATTGTGAGGATTTTTTATAGCCTAAATGTAGAAAAATGACAAATTCAAGGTGTATTGCAATTCACTAATTAAGCTGGGCACTTTGGATTGTATTTAGAAATACTTATAATGTAGTTATGTTTAACTAAACTAAAAGTTTTCTACTAGGTTGTTTTCACCGTTTCAGCATGCGACTAATGTCTGTGGAATTCGATTATATTTTCGCCTATTTGGTACTACTTATTTTCTTTTTCACTTGCCATAAATCACTTAGCCCATTTATTTCATTTTATTATTTTCATACACTATATTTTATTAAGGACATTTTCTAATAAATCTCGTAGCCTTATCTCAAACATTAAATATCTAATCTTCATCTATTGACATATAGATGTTGAGGGGAAATTATTTGCCTTAAAGGTAATAGGGAGTTTTCTTACCATAACATGAAATCAAAAATGGACCTGCCACTGTAATCCTTAGCTTATCTTATATAGTACAGGTACTATTAAGTTTTCATATTCTTTTACCGACATAATAATGATGATGCAAGTTTTTTGCCCTAAGTAACAAAGATGCATGTGATACTAATAAATGCAAGTGCAATAATAGCTTATTAACCTGCAACTTAATCCATCAGTCCTACTCTTTATTTTTTGCCAACAATTGTTATTTTCCATATCTTTAATTCTCTCTAGTATACTAATCTTTCTTATCTCTTAGCTTTGTGATGCAATTATTCTCAGGCAATCATCAAGCCCCAAAACGTCTATTGCATCCCTAAAACTGATCAATGCAACGTTGTGCGGTTTCTTTCTTATGCAGATCATAGAGATGAAACAAGAATAGTAGTAGTAATTAACTTATTCATCAATGGTCGCAAAAATAAACAGAACAAGCAAGGTTTTACACATGCGATCTTGTCTCATTGTTTAATCAAACGACACCACCAATAATTCCAAAGTTGACACATGTCTCATTGTTCAACAATTTAAATTTGAATCATCCTATATTTTATCAATCTATCATATGTAAATGTATAAACACAAAATCATATCAGACTATTAATCAATAATAAAGTAACGGATTATTTACCTAAGTGCCTGTAATGAAATGAGGCAACAAATTTCAGACATGGGGAGCACTCATAGCCTACCCTCAAGCATGGCTATAAGCCTCTCCATGGGATACCTGTACCTTCTTATTCTTCTCCTTCTTCCTCTTCCCTCTCCCTCTTCCTCTTCATCATCTTCCTCTTCATCCTCTTCATCATCTTCCTCTTCATAATCTTCATCATCTTCCTCTTCATCCTCTTCCTCTTCCTCCTCTTCCTCTTCCTCTTCCTCCTCATACCAGTTTCTTGAAATTACTCCTTCTTTGGTTGGAGGAGTGAGGTTGGTGTTAACTGCGTCCATGGTTGGGGGAGTGAGGCTAGGGTCGATAGCATCCATGGTTGGGGAAGGAAGGCTGGGGCTGACTGAATCGGTTGGGGGAGTGACGCTAGGGTCTACCGCATCCATGGTGATAGTGAGGCTGGGGATGGTTTGGGGTTTAATTGATGTGTGTCGGAAGCTGAAATGGTAGGGTGTTGGTAGTTCTGAAGTGTTATATATAAAGGCATGTGTTTGCACGTGTGAACATGAATTGGATGAGAAATACAAAAGTATTAATATCTTACATTTGTTTTAGAAATAATTAAGATGCATTAAATGCATAGGAAGAGCTTAAAACTACTATAAAATACTACCTACTAGCTACTACTACATAAGAAGAAGAAAGATAGTACAGTACATAAGATGATTTTATGGGAATTTATCTTGATCAATTAATATGAATTGGAAACGGATGGAAAATACCAAATTTGGTCATGTTCTATAGAGAAGTGATCATCTAAGTTTAAGAATAGTGAATATATGTTCAGTGTGGTATGAAGTAGGCATAAAAATGGAATCAGTTGGTGTTAATTAGAGCTTGGGCCAATTTTTTGGCAAATGGTGAAAATGAAGGGAGATTATATATTATACTAAGAGCTTTGTTTTGAAAACAGTAGTAGTATAATTTTAAATGGAAATACTCCATAATATGAATAAAGCACGATGTTAATTATTCGGAAATTCTCCAAATATATTTAGTAATATTAATCCAATTCTCTCTATGAATACTAACACATGAATAATAGTAATTTCTAGAAAATATGAGAATGTCGGATTATACAATTTTAATATATTTATCCATAAAAAGTTTTAGACAATGAAACGCAAGGAAGATTGTAGAGCGGTAATAACAAAAAATATTCAAAGTTGGAACAAGTGTATAATGCCAAGTAAATCGTTTATAAATTGATTGGTATAAATATTCCTTTAAGTGGTATACTTGTAGATAAAATACCTATGAAGATAATATAAAAGATATTATTGAAAAAGATCCTTGAATATATATAAAGTACATAATTGAACGAGTTATTGTAAGAACGTGGATATATGGATGATATAGTGTGCGTCTAATACGATTTGCTCTTCGAGCTTCTATTTGGTAGAACGTTATACCCAAGATTAGACGCCAAACATACTGATGTGGCCTCCGATACTAAATGGTATGATTAGTACTTGTTACTAAAAAGGTATGGTTCGTATTGATGCAAGAACATATGATTTATATTCTCGGATATTTTGTGGTGTTGTTTAATAACGTTTGATGTCACTGCATGTTATAAGAGCTAATTAAGTGGTACTTTAACGTCGAACATATATGACTATATATAGGAGATATAATTAAGATATGAAAGGTAATGAGAAAATGTAAACACTACATAAGTGATTATGTGTAAATTATTCTGATAAATGAAAGGAAACACAAAATAGTATAGACCGCTAGAAAAGAAAGATATTTAGGAGAAATTATTGATAAAAGATATAATAGAATTGGTATAAACTTAAATGTCTTGATCCGTATTTTTTTAAAATAATTCTTAAAATAATTTTTTTTGTTCACCATATTTTATTGTATCTCAATTGTGACATTTTATATTCGGCCGTCAATCGGACGACTAAAGCGTAAAGAGTATATTTTGAATTAAATCACATTAGGTGAAGTTCACTATATTTGTGAGAGTAATGGTTATATGATTATAACCATTAATGGTGTGTCTTGTGTCACTCATATGGGCTATGTGGCCCACGAAGAGTCGAATCCACGAGGAATCATATAAGCTGATAGTCCATGAGAGGTCAGGTCTATGACCGAGGCGAGACTAGTCTCACATAGATTTCAACTAAGTTGAAAGAATTTATTATGTCATGATTCGTTACATAATGAATTATAACTGCTAGCCACTATGTGTGCTTGCAATTGCATGCTCACACCCTTTATTTAACATTTCTTAGTTCAATGAGTGACCGATGAGGCAGTCGCCAAAGCGGTCCATGTCTTACGGCCACTATTTTCGCTAGTATAAATGTGTAATTGATGATAAAAATTATACTTCCTCCATCCCACAATAAAAGTCATATTTTGTCATTTTGATCCGTTCTATGATAAGACCCTATTTCACTTTTAACATAAATGGTAAGTATGACTTATATTCCACTAACTTACTTCACTCACATTTTATTATAAAATCAATATAAAAAAGTGGAACTTATATCTCACAAACTTTTCCAACTCACTATTCTACATTTATTAAACTCGTGCCAACACCAAATTTGACTCCTATTATGGGACAGAAGACGTATTTTGCTTGCGTTATTGAAATTAATTTACTTAAAAACTAAGTCAAAGGAATTGTCATATTATTCTTTTGTCATTAGATCGTTTCCATTTTAGTTTTACAAAAGAAATTGGTACAATTATTAGTGTTTTTTCACAAGGTCCCTCGTTTGCTAGGGATGGATAGGTGTTACGAAGAAAATCTTCGATCTCCCTAGTATGGTTACAATTTACAACTTGACAACAAAGAATAAGTAAATAACTTGAGTAGGATATAGCAGCATTTTTTAGCCTATGGTCTCAACTTTCACAAAAGGTTGAATTATAGCCTGATTAATAAATTCGACGATGATAAGTAAAATGAGATGATTTCCGACTTTCTACCAAAATTGAAATTGGAAAATATCGATCAATAGTTATTAAAGCAGTCTAATGCCATATTTGATTATATTTTGACTAGGGAGGAAATGATGCATAAAGCCGATTTCATACCAGCCGTGTGAGTTTTTTTAATATCCAAACATAGAAATACTCCCCTTTATTGAACATACACATGATACAGAATGCCATTTAATTTAAGGGACCAATACCATAATTTACAAAAATACAATACTCTCTCATGCATCCACAATAAATAGTCATTTTTTACGCTTATCACCTGGTGCAGATTGGGTTGCTGATTAATTATGAGGAATTTATATAGACTAAATGTACATAAGACATATTAAAGGTGTATTGTAATTTGTAGTAATTCACTAAGTTGGGGCCTTTGGATTCGATTTTATATATTTAAGGATTTATGTTTATACGAAGTGTGAACTCTTTCATTAGCCCAGCAGTATGCGATTTATTCTCTTTTGGCCCAATTTGTTGTTTGATGCCCAAAACTAGATGACCAACATTAACAGTTACATCAAGGCAGTGACGATCATAAACAAATACTAATGGAACAATAGTTTTAAGGAAGGAATGCAGGTATCTATCGCCCTCTTCAATTCATCAACTTTTGATTGAACAAATTAGAGGATAAACTTAAAATAAACGAACATAAATCTCAAATCTTCAAACAAAACATTAAACTTACAAACTCATTTACCGAAATACAATGGCAAAGCCAAGATTTTTACCATAGGGGCCGTAAGGTTCATTCGATGCCGGTGACATCAGAAGGTTCAATATAATTATTCCAATATATAATATTTTCAATTTTAATGTAAGTAGTTTTTTAGGACTATATTTGACTCTTTTTAAATGTCAAGCATGCAAATTATGTTATTAGATTACATATGTTATACATTTGGTTTTGACGTGTTTGTTGATAAACGATAGAAAAAGACGTAAAGGTGCAAAAAGGGCCAAGGTGCAACAGCCTCAGTTCAAGTCGAGTTTCCCGGCAATGTTGAAGTCCAATAAGTGATTAATGCATACCATTCTCTTCAAATTCGAAAGAGCTTCACGTGGATATCTTGCACGTCTCAATCGGAATTCTGTGGAGAAATTACGACTATTCTACGAACATTGCGAAATGCAGTCAAAACTGACGGAAATTCAGGGAAGAAAATAAATTGTTGCCCAAATCTCTCCCATTTATTGTAGAGCATGAAAATTATCAAAAATAAACATTTTTCCCACCTATAAAAACCTCTTAACCTAATTCATCATTCTCCATATCTGAATCTCCAATCCTTCTCTCCCTCTACACATTCTGTCATTCCATCTTCCACAAATAATTCATCCATTTTCCATTGGAGCGGAGCTCTACAGATCTAGACAAGAGAAGACTGAAGATTGAAGATTCAACCTTGTGTTTTATCAATTTCTTTCATGTCTCGTACTTTTATTATTTTTACTACTTGTCTATGAGTAGTTAAACATCATTTGTAGTTTTTTTGATGATGACTATTATGAACCTGTTTTGATTTATTGAATTGAACTTTTTCCTAGCTCTTGTGATTGTTTTGCTTGTTCTTGTGCTTTTATTGTTCTTTTGTCCGTTTAGCTAGATTAATCGAGAGATAGCTAGTTCAACGTGGTAAAAAGAATGAGTACAACACATAGGTTTTATCTGCACTCGAGAGTGGTGACCCTTTGTGAGGGGCTTGAGTCTTAGGAACTTAAGGAGTAAGAATCTAATCTATTGGAAGGAGACTTTGATAGTTAGAGTCTAATCTACTGGATAGGTGCACTCGAAAGAAGGCTTATCTGAGAATCGTGACTTTTCTAATAATCCTAGAGATACATAAAGGTAAATGTTATGTGAGATTAATCATCACAAGGTCGTAGTAGTGAAGGGGCCGGCAAACTCTAACAAGTAGTTGGTTCCTAAAACTCTACATTCATTTAGCATGTTTTGTATTATTTTGTTTTATACTTGTTTATTTATTTATGTCTAGTTTATAAAACCAAAACAAAAAATACTTCGTGTCTCTAGATAGTATATGACGCTTAGTATATGATAGTCAGTTGCAATCTTATTCCTTGTGTTCGATATCCCAGTACTGACCTTTAGCTATACTGGATCTACCCTGTAAACTTGCAGGTATTTTTAGTGCTAATAAAAAGTGCATCAGTATAATATAGATGAAAACAATTTTCAATTATCTAGTGACAAAGATTTAAAATCAAGTTGGGAATGGTGTAAAAGAGAACAAATAGAAAAGTATAGAATTGAAAAACAAAACAGAAAAAATTGTGTACCATAAATAGAGAGTAGAGAAATATGTCGCCACGGGGAGTCAAACGTGTTCCGTCTGGTTCACGAGATGTCATCTCAAACCAACTACGCCTATATGACTTATAAATTGTTGTTTGCATATATAGTACTGCTTCCGTTCCATAGTAGTGGATGCAATTCTTTTCGGTACAGAGTTTAAGAAAAAGATGTATAATGTATTAAATAAAAAGATAATACAGTTAGAAAGAGAAAAAAGTAGAGAGAATAAATTAAGTGAGAAAAAACATGTTGACTTTTACTAAAAAGGGAAATAATTCCACTACTATAGAACGTACCAAAATGACAAAATGACTCCACTGCTATGGAATAGATGAAGTATATACTTAATCAATATATTGATGGCTTCACCACTGCTGAAATAAAACATCACTAAAAATAGTCATTTTTTGGTTGGCATCTCGTAGTAGCAAGTAGGACAACGGTGACTCTTCCTCAGCCGTTTCACTATGCATTCGGCATGAAACAAATGAGTACACGGCAAACGAAATGCCATTGCCCCAACGATCTCCTTTGAGCAGATGGCACAAGGGTAAGACGTCTCTGTTGCCGCCACATCACCACAAAACTTCATCATCCGGAACCCCGAGGTAGCCATGGCCATGCGGCCCTTGCCAAATATATACGTATAATAGTATCCGATCCGTATATTCAAATTAACAGTTAATTCGAAATGCTTGATACTGACCATTCTGTTGAGCTCCTCTTCATTTGAAATTCCAGTAGCTTTGAGAACCTGATCCCATAGGAGCTTGATCACAGGCGTGCACACGAACTCGTCCCCTCCCATACTGTTGGGGAATGCGGCTTGGCTGCGCTTGTCGCCCCGGAGATGATTGCGGATGAGTTTTCCGACCGCCTCTTGTACGTCATCGTAGGACAAGCGACCTCGGGCAATGACGTGGGTGGTTGCCGTGGTGGAACTGTCCAAGGAAAGGAAGGGAAGAGGGCATAGGGCGGGTTTCGAATTGGATCTAGAATTTGAATTTATACCATAGTTGGACTCTTGGGTGTGGAAGAAAATGTTGATTTTGATGCCGAGATGAGGGAACTTAGTTGGCTGAAGTGGCTGGCTGCTAACCTTGAATCGCACCCGTTGTTCGTATGTCCAAAACATTTTCGTAAGAAGTTAAGATATGGAGAAATTGTAAGAAGGAATGCGTGAAAATCAACTATTTTTATAGGTATATATTATATTGTACTGCTATAATTATTTCCAATTTATGATCATATATTTGTACTTTTAAGATCATAAAACCATGATCTTTGCAATCTCAGAATTAAAATTAATTTTTTACCTAATAAATATGTAAATATATATTGTGAGCTCTTTCTACAACGACACCACTTAGCGGGTGTATATCTTGTTTTTATTACTTCTAATTATTTCTATTCATAACTCATTTCTCTCGCTGCCCTGTAATGATTATACCACAAGGCTCACAACTAGTCAACAGGTTACAATGACTTGGACTCATCGTCAGAATTAGATTTCTTAATTTTGATATGAAATCTAACTCTATTCATAATATTTGAGTTTTGTTGATAATATATTTATATTAATGATATTAACAAAAGAAATTCAAATAAATATGAATGCATGATGAGAGATGAATTGAAATAGGATTACAGTCTTGTTGATTGTGGTTTCAAGTTATAATCTCAGTTAGAAACCAAACCAGTTGAATAGAGCGAGAGAGATGTCGGATGAGGAACGGACGAGTATCGCCTCCAAGAAGGGTACAACCCATCGTTATGGCCCTGCCGGCCCAAACTCTGTTATATTGCATAGGTTTGTTCATTCAGGCGAAGTTTCAGAGGCAACTTGCTTATTTCTGTTGCTTTCTAACATGGTCACGGTACCCGACCTGGGGAAGTTCAGGGCTTCGTGGGAGCTAATGGCGTTGGAAATTTCTCTTTGATTCAAGTCAAAGAGCAAGTAAGAGCACTGACAGATATCAGATTAAAACAAATTGATGGAATACAATGAACACCGGAAAGAGTTAGAGTAGAAGAAATTTAGATAGTGCCAATGTGACTTACCGTGGCTATTGGAAGATTGAGAAAGGCCTCATGTTGAAGTGGAGAAGATGCCGAAAAAAGAGAGGAATCACAACAAAAACGATTGAGGTTTTAGATGATGAAGTGCAGCCAAAAAAAAGGTGAAAAAAGTTGTACCAGTGAAAGGAGTCGATGATGAAGGTTGTGATGTAGACCATTTGATGAATTAGCAAAAAGCTGAAACTGCAATACAGCTATCAACACATTTTTAATGTTCTTTCACAGCAGGCTTGTAGATATAAGACAGATAAACATTAGGCTCAAATTCTTATCCAATGTGATTTTATTCATTTTTTGTTCAATCGTGTCTGAATATGAATCTTAATCTATATTATAAATTGTTAATCGTTAACATGGTCTCCCCAACAATTATCCTTTTATAGTAATTGTATATACATAATTTGTATTCTATCTCAAACATTCTAATTAACAATTATGGAAAAATTGCATCAGGTGTTATGCCAAAGATACCACCAAATATGAACAGTTAAACTTTAGTACATCAAACAAATGCCGACTCGAGGTGATGTGGATCCAAATAGACTTACCATTCACAATTCTTAGTCTCGTGGAGTCGTGGACCATTTGCCTTAATCCACAAGGCTCCTTTTTCATTTTTTTCTAGTTTCATTCATCGAAATGCCAATTTAGTACTAGTACATCTCTTTGTCATTAATCAGTCACCTATAAGCGCATGAAAATTTCACCATGGACAAATATGCAAAAATGAAATTTTTTTATATTTAATTCAAGTTTCATACATTGTAAAAATTGGCCAGAAATCAACGCATGTTTCATGATTTAATCAAGAATTATTGGTTGAGATTTAAATCCAAACATATTATGATACAAACATAACAAACAAAAGAAAGTGGGGCAAGTAAGATTGTATTTGTATAGTAGTAGTGCTAGTTTTCACTAGAAAATTTGCGGGCCACATTCCATCTAGTCATCGCCTATTAACAATACATGAAATTAATAATTATATATACTAGATTTCTGCATAATCTTACATATGTAAATAGCTGAAACTAGAAAGAACAAGTGACTGAAAAAAAATCTGATTTTGTAGTCATGGGCTTTGACTATAAATAGTGAAGAGTTATTATCTGATGGAATATCGAGCTAGGTGTCAAGAACTCACACTAATTAATTGTTACTATGATAAAGCATACTACTCTATTTTAATCCAGAATATTCTCCTCTTTTCATGAATCGTGATTAAGCTACACTCCCTATCAAAAGAAAAATATACTATTGTCTACACATTATTTGTCTATGTGAGTCTGTGACAGGTGGTGGAGTTGGAGGCTGGCGTGGGCTGGGCCCCCAACCAATTTCTTATATTTTTATTTTTATATTTAATTGTTTGATTGGTACTTTAATCTATATCACAATCAAAGAATAGTCCTTTCAATAATCATCCGATCTCTCCTAAAATTTATATAATCTCTTTGATTTTATCTTTCTATTACCTAACATAGTACTCCCTCCGTCCCACTTTAGAAGTCCCGATTTACCATTTTTAGGTGTCTCATTTTAAGAGTTACGGTTGGAATATTCTATAAATGGTATCAAGCCTCACATTTCACTAACCTTTTTCCACTTACATTTTATTATAAAACTAATATAAAATATTATAACTCACATTCCACTATTTTTTTTCACCAACTTTTCTTTACATTTCTTAATACTCGTGCCGAATTCAACCGGAACTCCTAAGTGAGACGGAGGAAGTACTAATGATATTTGTATCAATCATCAACATATGATAGTGGGAAAAATGGAAATTTTGAAATTACTGTATTTCCTTAACAGTCAGCATGCCAATTTCTTTTACCTACTTTCAACGTTCATTTAATTAAATTAATAAAGTATGTATCTCATATTTATAACTTTTCATTTTCAACCATATTTTGACTTTTGGTACGTATTCTTCACTGTATTTGTTGGAAACGAACGTTAGAAGCAAATCAACTGCAGGGCCCGTAGTCATCTAGCTAGGTGAGGTTTTAATTAATCTACCTTGTTTGGATAAGCTCAACTTCACTACAACTAACTAACCCATACTAAATTAGTACTCCCTCCGGTCCACAGTAATAGGAGCGTTTCATTTTGAGCACTCATTTTGAAAAAATAATAATAAATAGTTAAAGTGGAGAAAGAATAAAATAAGAGAAAGAATATTGTAGATAAGACTCTTCACTACATTGTTCTCTCTCTTACTTTACTATCTCTCCACTTTAATTATTTATTATCATTTTTTTAAAATGAAAGCTCAAAATGAAACGCCTCTATTATTGTGGAACGGAGAGAGTACTATATAATACGGGTCATGTCAACCCAACTTAAACATAATACTCTCTCTCTCTGTTATTAATAAATGTCCAACTTTTATTCTGCATGTGTTTCTCGATTTTAAGAAATGTAAAAAAAAAATGTAAAAATCTAGTGAAAATGTTAGTTATACTTTTATAAAATCGTGTGATTGAAATGATAAGTTAGTGAAACGCGAAATACATTTATCAAAATTAGTGAAAATGTTATTAAAATATAGTATAATGATAAATATCCCAACATGAAAATATAAAACATTTAACATGGAACTAAAGGAATAAACAATTAGAAACATACGACGACAAGACTTACAAGACTCCAGCAGAATTCCAATTTCTAAAATTGAACAAAGGGGGAAAGTATGACATCAGAGTAAGTTTAAATGAAGTAAGATAAGTATCATTATAATATTACATCAAAATAAGTTTTAAGTGATGAGAAAATATTCAACCCTTGTGTAACACTATATATCATGCATTCTATACATAAGTTGGATATAAAATTAATCTAACCATTTTACTTATAAGCATGTATCAAATTTTATAAGTATAAGAATGCGGCCATAGCTTCCTCTACTTTATTTTATATTCATAAAAATACATGTAGTGTGATTAGACGAATCATAAAAAGCAAAATGTGATGGAAAGACACTGTGTAGGTCTGTTTTTAGCTAAAAATTGGATTATGAAATATAAGTTCCATGTAAGGAAAAGTGTGGCAGGGATAACGAGATCTGGTCTTGGTCGGTGACACGTGTAAGATAGAGGGCAGTGATTGGCCCAATATATAAATATAAAGCACATACATTTTCACCGCCCATTACGTATTTTCCATACTTTATTCATAGGACTAAGTCTAATTTATCCATCAAAGGAAAGAGAATCCATTAAATTATAATGCATCCAAAGCAAAAAGGACTAACCCCAATTCTTCGTGTGGAAGAAAATTCATTTAATTAATTATTTATTTATACGTACCAACAGTGCTTAAGCCACATGCACCCCGACTTTCGATGTCCCTTTTTTTAGTTGTATTTTAAAGGAAAAGTTTCTTTTCCATAAAAACAGAGGACATATGAACATTACTAATATGCCGATTGGTAGAGCTATAATCTCGGTGCAATTGCAAAGAATATATAAATGGTGAATTTTCTAAAAAGTGGTAATTTTCCTTTTCCTTATAAATTTTTCAATAATTAATTAGTTGAGAAATGAATCGATACGCAAATGAAAAATATGTATTGAAAATTTTGAAAATATGTGGTTGAAATAAATCTCTACATATAGGGGCGGTCACACATACATACATGATCCCTAGACTCACCCCTAACTATTTTTTAGGGGCTTCACATTTCAAAATTTCTTGATTATTTCGGATTTGGAAATTTTGATCTTCGCCCTTCACACGACTGCAAAATAAGGAGAAAATAACGTTATTTCACAAGAAAAATAAAATCAATTAATTATCTTAAACAAACTAAATACGAGTATAAAAATATGTTAATTTCTCCCTCATCCAAACTAATACTGTCACTCCATCACATAACAATATGATCTTTTATACACATCAAATAAAAGTATGAATGAATAATGATAAGCACTGGTGATATGTGAATAATATAACTGTATCTTTTATTTTGGACATATAGGAGAATATGAGCTTGATTTTTTTTTTTAAATATTCATTATTTGCGTAGAATAATTAAATGGAGTAGACTTTAGGAAGTCTACGTGGTCGTAACTGGTAATAATTTCCCCCCTTCTTGGTTCGAAAATATTAAGATTTGACTTTCAATGCATAGACTTCAGTACTTCACAATATTAAATTATTAATTATGATACATATATAGTGGCTAGGAATGAAAGACGCAGACCTATTGACATCAGATGTATTATTGTTTATCTATTCTAAAATTGACAATTCCTCATTAAATTTTATTACATTTAATTAGGATTTATTAATTATAATTGAAATGTAACTATGCAAATGCATCAAATGTATCTATGAACTAGTATACTACTAATACTTCTTTCATTCGCAACAAAAAAAGTGGTTACTTTTTGCCATTTTAACCAATCAACCAAAATAGTCATTTTTCATGTATGTAGCTACCTACCTCCATGGTGGAATCCATTCTACTAACTTTATTTGCTCATATTTTATATAATTATAATTTATGACGCATCCAATAGCTCCATATATTTAACTTGATATTTCCTTGTCAATTCTAATACCACTAATAAATCCCATTCCATATAACTAACTAATTTCACTTAGAAAGAGATTATTTACAAAATTAAAAAAGCGTGTGGTCCTGACGCAGAGTAATTAACAAAACCTTAACCCCCCCCCACCCCATCCCACCCCTCCTCTCTCTCTATAAAAGCGACCAAAATCTCAACCACATAAAACAGTCTTAAAAATTAAAAACACTAATTCCAGTGATGTCAAACGGCTACAGCCACTCCCCTCCGCCGGTCCACCTCTGCTGCTTCCTCATCATCCTCTTCACCTTCCTCGGAATCACCTGGTACATCAACTACGAGTCCATCTTCGAGGGCCTCTTCGATCAGATCAAGCTCCTCCTCATGCTCTCGCCGCTGCTCCTCCTCCTCGCCGTGCATTTGCTCTCCGCCTTCGACGCCTCCTTCTTCTTCCTCCCGCTGCCGGAGCAGGACTCCTTCCACCGCGCCGGCGGCACGCCCTGGGGCGTCGGCCTCCTGCTCGTCCTCCTCTTCTTCATGATCTCCTACCAGTCCGATTTTCGCGAGCGCTGGTTCCCGCTGCTTAGTTGATCAGGCGACGTCGTTTAAGGATACTTGATTAAACAAATTAAATAGTTTAATCCTCATGTTTTGATGTGTATATTGTACATCTTCTTCGAGTTTTCTTCTTGTTTTGGGCTACTTTTTTTGTTTTCTACTCTCTTTTTTGGTGTGTAGTTAACTTTTTAATTATTAATCAGAGGGTTAGAGTTAATGGTGTACTATTATAATCTATGTTATTAATTCTACCTTTTAGTTTGTTCTTATGGTTTCAACTAATTCAGTAACTATCAAGTTACTTTGATATATACTAGTCTCTCTCTTGTGTGATGTGGTGATTTTTGTTTTCTTTGTGTGTGTGTGTTGTATGTATAGTTGCGTTTTAATTAGTATTAATTAATGAGAAAATTAGAGTTAATGGTCATGTACTATTATAATCAAAGTTTCCATTCCTTTAATCTTACAACTTTTGTCTAATTCGTTAACTATCAACCTTACTTTACTATAGTTTCACTTGTCTCTAGTTTCTACCAACTATCAATGTTGTTTAATTTGTTCAAGAATATTTTAGGTTAATATATGAATGATTTTTTAATAATAGAGGTAAATGTTGATGCTTCTCTCGTTGTAAATATCGAAGCAATTAGAAGATACTAATAATTTACAATGACAATGCAATTTTCTAGTGCAAAAAATATAACACAAACATCCAATTTTTGAATCGGAGCATCAATCAACTTATGGTGCTCACATAGGATCGTAAGTGTCGTATCACAACGCCGGCCGTCATTTTACTAAATATATAGTATTATATAAAATAATATAAATAATACTTCATTCGTCTCTTAAAAATAAAATTTTTTAATACAACATGTGATTTAATGTAAAATTGGTAAAATAAAAGAGATGGTAAAAAGAAAATGTATTACAGAAAATGGGCCATATGCCCCTATCTCATTAGAGATCGAGAAAGAAATTTCCTTATATTGAAAATTTTTATTTTTGAAAACGGTCGAAAAAAAGAAAAAAAATTCTACTCCCTCCGTCCTCGATTAAGAGTCACATTTTTCCATTTTAATCCGTCCCCAATTAAGAGTCACACTTCAATTTTACCATAAACAGTAAGCAGGTCCTACATTCCACTAACTCAATTCATTCACATTTTATTATAAAATCAATATAAAATGAGTCACACATTCCACTAACTTTTTCAACCAATTCTTTTTTTACATTTCTTAAAATCCGTACCCGGTCAAAGTGTGACTTCTAATGGGGGACGGAGGGAGTATTTTTAAGGGATAAAGGAGAGAGTATTCTTTCAGCCAGTACTATGTTACCCAATAAACAAATCTATTTAGAGTATAAATACAAGACAAAAACTTATTCAGTCCCGAATCAAATTCAATTAGAATTTATCAATGCAAATGAATTAACTAAGATATTTTATTCACAATTAGAACTTTAGTTTATTCTTAAATGTTTGGAAATTTAAGAGGCCTTTGTCAGTTTAGGAATTTTAGTATGTTGTTATGATGAGTCTGGTGAACGTTCACCAAAATCTGTAACTCTTTACGATAATCAGAAATTATGGACAGATTAATAAAGTTTCAAGTATGGCAGCAATAAATTGTTATTACATATTATTGGTTAAAAAGGGATAGACATTAAACAACTTTCGGCTTATAAACGACTGTACTATATTTTCAGAAGGTTAAAGATATTGAGTCATTGACAACTTTAAATGGACCACGAGTTGAGTTGTTCATTAACCACATTTAATTTCAACTGCCAAAAGGCTTAGTTACAAGTTACAACACCACCTTCCCCTTCTCCATTGTCGCCGCCTTCGCGAGCTCATCGTGCACATGCATGGGAGATGATCAAACCAGAATGATGCTCGTTATTCTGAGCTGTAAACGAATTGTAAGTAAGTTTTAGGATTTAAATTTACAATATGCGGTTAATGTCATAAATAAAACCAAACTTGTCACGCTAGTTAAACTGTTACTAGTATGCACTGATAGAAATCTATGGGTTCCATCCTAAAACCAATTGGTGATAGGAGAAAGGCCCATGAGACTTATATATTAGTTTCAGTTTTCTCTTGACACTGATATGGGACAGTCATATGCTATATGTTAAGTTTCAATTGCCAACATGCACGAAATAATTAAGGCATGTCATATCTAGTATACTGGGCCTAATTTGCTAAATGTTTGATACTGTACACATTTAATGCTTGTTTATATCGTATTGGGCTTATCTTAATATCTACGTTAAGTTTCGGCCTTTTGGGAGGGTCGGTTCTACCAACAAATGGCAAATCGTGAATTCTTGAAATTCATCCACTGCTCTTCTTTTAGTTTGTTTGATTGTAAACATATATTTTTGGGAACATGCACATTAATCTCAAAGAGCAGTCCCTCCCCCATTAGCCTACGGTTTTATACCTATAAATACCAATATGTGCATCTTCCTCACTCTCAACTGAATTCAGTGTTGGATATTTTAGTGTAATTGGGTTAACTTGAATTATCAGTATTATCATAATGATACATCATATAAGTATGGAAGTGCAGAGTGCACGCTTATTTGAATTCATTATGATGGACGGGGGACAGCGCCCCCGGGTAGCGGGGTCCAAGGGGTGGCAGCCCCTGGCTGGGGTCGAGTTGTGTAAGAAATTTTTTATTTCCAACGAAGTTGCTGTGTAAGAAATTCATCTGAAAGTCAAAGGACTAATTTGTAATTTCGGAAACCTTTTGAAAATTAGTTATTTTCGATTTTCCCCCAACAGATGCACTGGTTCATCTTCTTCTTAATCTGATCGATTCTTTTGGTTCTATATACTTCTCGAACATCAACATACAGAAGCTCTGATTTCTTTGAATTTTATCCGATCAAATATTTTGGTAGAACCACCGAAATTGATTTGATCTGAAAGTGATTTATCACGACTTTCAGATTATCCGTTTTTGTTCAATATTCAAAATCTCCCTAACATTCAGCAACTGATATAATTCTGTATTCAGTTTTTACCTTATCGTTTCTTCTCTCTCAAATTTCTTGAATACATTCCTCTTTGATGAATCTTCTTTGTTGCATGTGTGCTCCTTTGTTATCTCAAATCAGAAACATTTGATTAGTTGTATTGGATTAGTTTTTTATTCTGTTTTTTCCAGAATTATCTATTGCAAGAAAGTTAGTTTTGCTTCGTTTTTTTACCTTGATTTTATATGGAGCATCCTTGTGTTACTTCTTTGCTCATCTATATCTGCTGCATGTATGTTTATTATGCTGCAATACATGTTATTTTCAAGGATCACTGTATGAAACATACTCATCAACTGATATTAACAACTAAATATTTTTTGTTTTTACCTCCTCTATTTTTGCTTCTGAAATTGTTGGTTCTGATGAATTGTTTCTTCGTTCTCTTTCTTTAATCTGCTTCCTTGCATCTTCTTTCCTGTCAAACCTGCAACCTTTCATTAGTTCTTTTTGTTTTAACTTTGAAATTTTATACTTGCAGTTCATCTCCTCGAAAGAAGTTAACCATGCCTCTGTTTTTTCCCAGAGGCATTCTTATTTTTAATTTATTTATTTAAGTTTCTTCTAAATTTTTGTTATTTCTTTATTTTGTTAGATTGAAGAAGAGCCCATTTTTGCTACTCCTATTTCTTCTTCTTTAACTAAGGAGGTTGAGGATGAGTTGTTGTCAGGATGCTTAGCTAAGAGATGTCATGATGTGAATTTCTCAAATTTAACCTGATTATTTGTTGGTGCTGTTTGCCATCCTTTTGGAAAGTCATGCTGCTAGGATGAGCTTTTTCCTTTGTGTTTGTTTTTCAGGCTCAGCATTAAGTTAATGTATTACATTTTGTTAAATCTATTGTTCCCTTTTTAGTTATAACTTTCCACTTTACCACTATTCATTATTTTTTGAGTTACTGTATTGTTTTGTATCAGATCTCATGTCAATGATACTTATCTTAAATCCATTTTTTATGCGTTGTTTCTTATATTTGTTTAAACCACTGGAAATAAGAGAAGGTGCAATTGAAATATGGAAGGTTGCTTCTAATTCTAACGATCACAGCAATGCACGCCGCTACAGTGGCGCAGCAAAAAGTAGGAGAAGAGAGAAGAAAGAAGAAGAAGAAGAAGAAGAAGAAGAAGAAGAAGAAGAAGAAGAAGAAGAAGAAGAAGAAGAAGAAGAAGAAGAAGAAGAAGAAGAAGAAGATAATGAGGTACTACACAATTAACTCTGTGTTTGATGTATAGAAGTTATATTTTGGTAAAAAAAATTATTGTTTGTGACTATAAGTGTACTGCATTCTAATGTAGTTATTAAAGAAGAATATAATTGATGATAATAGAGTTATCTTAATATCATCTCTATAGTTATTCAGGTGTTTTTGGATTCTACTCATCTCTTTTGTGAGTAAAAATCTAATTGGCTCTTAATATTATCTTTGTAGTTATCTTAAAACTGAAACATTATAGTAGTATATTTTTTAACTTATTTGTTATAATTAAACATTTTAGGTTGACTAAGATTTTTTAAATCTGAAACATTATATAATTAATACCTAATCTAACCAAGTTTTCTTTTAATCCATCACTATCTAAAGAAAGAAGAACAATAATCAACAAGATCAATATTGATACAAAAAGAAATAAGCTACTTAGCAATAGTGCATTTTGCTCCTAATTTTACAACCGCATACACAATTTTTTTCTCATTTTCCTAAGTTTTTGTTCTTTTCAATTCCTATTTTAGGTACTGTTTTCTGTTTTCTGGTGTTTTTATGATGTTTTGCTGACATTATTGTTGAAATTAATCAAATAAAGAAATTGAGTTGCTTATGAAACCTCAAATCATCAATCAGGAAAAAGTTTAAATATACCTTAGAATCTACATTTGCTCTGTAATGTCATTTTAATCTTCATGATTCCCTTTGTGATGTAGTCTTCTCTTTTATTTACTTGTAGAACAAAAGATTGTTAGAAGTATACCAACAAATATCTAAAATCCATTCAAAATCAAATAATAAATATTGGGATATTCTTTGCTTTGATATTTATCAGTTCCAGATTTATCTTTGCAAAAAAATTTACAGTTGTGAATTACAGATTACAGAATTCTAATTGATTTTTATAGACATGCACATTTTCAATATGATAAACTATATTATATCTACACAAGTAGTTCGATTATGAAACTTTCAAAGACATGCACATTCTGGTTGCTAGTAGCAATGCTGCTCAGATCAGCAGTTTTAAAGAGTTTATAAATGCTCACTTCAAGTATAAAGATCTTGGTGCTCCTAAATATTTCTTGGGTATTGAGATTGCTAGAAGTTGTTTGGATTGTGGCTTTACTTAAAGATTTTGGAATTCATGTGAAGCAGTGATAATCAGACGGCGGTCTACATTAGTTCTAATTCGGTGTTCCATGAGCGCACCAAGCACATTCGAGAGAAGTTGGTTGAAGGGGTGATCAAGCCTGTGCATGTTCATAATCATCTTGATCAGCTGATTATGCCGAAGGAAGTAGAAGAGTAAAAATTGTAGAGAAACTTGATTTTGTATTATTGATTGAATGTTTCTCAATACAAGCACGAGTACCTTAAACTCCCTCCGTCCGTGAATAGAAGTCCCGTTTTTCCATTTTAGTCCGTCCGCGAATAAGAGTCCCGGTTCACTTTTTCCATAAATGGTAATAGGGTCCCACCTTCCACTAACTCATTCCACTCACATTTCATTTAAACTAATATATATAAGTGAGACCCTTATTCCACTAACTTTTTTCCACCCACTTTTCTTAACATTTCTTAAAACTCGTGCCGTCCATGAATGAGACTCCTAATGACATACGGAGGGAGTATACAATTAGGATGTTTGGTGTAGATACGACAAGAGCAGAATATAAAACCTCTAATCTAAACTACCAAGTGCATAACAGAAAAATAACCAACTCTAACTACTTGACAGCTCTATGACATATATATATGTATATTCAAAAGAGTCGGTGTAAAATATGAGTAGCCACATATGTCGCAACCTATTTATATTATTAAACTATTAATCACTATGCATTAAGGCATATTCCATGCACAAACACGTTACACATATATACCTTCCTCATGCATTCTTGTAAACTTTTTACATACTCCTATACCATTTTTATGAATACATATATATAATTAGTTTAATTATTTCACTCTGCGTGTACATATATACTATATCACGTCTAAGCTAATTTAATGAGCTAACATGATGTTTAACTTATATATATAATTGATAACGTGATAATTTTATTAACACACATAATAACCACTAATTTATATAAAAAATAAATAATAAAATATACTAATGTATCAAGTAATACATTATTTGGATTAGGGATGTTACAATTCTTCCATATATGAGTTACTTTACATTTACATTTTGGTTGGAAGAAAGGATCTCTTAAGACGTCACATTGTAAAGAAAAACTTTCTCAACATTAAGGGTTCACACAAATACGTATCAATACATAAGTTCACACGGTGCAATCCAAATTGGGGTTGATAACAAAACTGTGTATTCACACTTAGTCTACGAAAATCAACAATTTTACTTTACAAGATACACTTGTAAAAAGTCGAATATATCTTTATTGTCCTGGTACACTATTCCAAAAAAAGATTTCATTGACACTTTTACCATGATTAATCTAACGTTATACATCTTTAGAAGACTTTTGATCATACATATGCCTAAATTTTTAACTGACATATCTTATGATATATAACTACGAACATTTTCCTAAGAAAAAAAAAATTAAGACTTGTCACAGAACGACTATTGTGAGGCTTATTCTACTGAGATTCTCAAGTTTCCCTAGACATATACTATAAATTCTCCCCATCGCTGAAAAGTCCGCTTACACGATATATGGTGCCAAAAAATAAGTAGCCATCAAAAGCAACCATTTTAGACTAGAAAATTGTAGAAAATCGGGTTAGAAATTTCCAGCTATTAATACTTATAAATTTGGCCAACTATATATTGAGTCAACTCACGTCCATATTTGCAAATTTATCCTAAATATATAGAATATAACCAAGCAAAATTATCCGGCTGTAAAATTAATGTCATACTCTACAAGAAAATAGCACTACATATTTTGGATTTCAAATGAGTCTTTCACACTAGACACACTCAAAAATAAGAGATCGATGCAGTAATTCCAATCAATATTCTTAGACTGCTTACAATACCATTAGTATAAGGAAATTGTCGCCCCATCTTTTCTCGGGTTAGAAATTTCCAGCTATATATATATACTGTAAATTTGGCCAACTATATATTGAGTCAACCCACAAGTCCTGAGCTGACTAAACGTCCCTATTTGCAAATTTATTATAAATATATAGAATATAATAAGAGTCCAAGCAAAATTATCTGGCTGTAAAATGTCATACAAGAAAATAGTACTGCATATTTTGGATTTAAAATGACGTCTTTCACACTTAGACATACACCCAAAAATAAGGGATGCATATTACATGAATAAGAAAAGAAGTACTCCAATCAACATTCATAGACTGTGCGTACAAAGGAAATACACTTTTTTCGCCCTTTTTCTTTATGACTTTGTTTGGCTCTCTCATATTGTTACATAATAGTGCAGAGGCCGAGGGCGTTGGAAAGGATCCCAACGTTGATTGATGCTTCAAATGCATCAAATGCAAGCTTAACTTTGCTCTGAGATGCATCAAGAAAGAGCTATGTGTTAATCAATTGGAGTTTCATTGATGTACAATAATATCATTTTCATAAAACTAATTTTCCATATCTATAATTTCTTGTTCAAATAAACAAAAATTTTGCATACTTACCCACTTTGAGTTTGATGGCCCTGGAACATTATTTGCATTTTGAATATGCACAGTGCTATCATGTTGTAATGGAACTATGGCATTTGTCGGCCTATTCCCCACCTGCAGCCACAAACAATAGATTTAATTACCGATTGTAAAAATTTGCAAAATATATAAATTTGTTTTGAAACATTAGGTACCAATTATCCAATATTTGAGTGGAAAAGGCTAAAATGATGAAAAAAATGTCAATATATATGTTACTAGAAATATAACGCATTACCTCATTAAAATTAACTTCCAACGCATGAGCAAGCTTCGGATCTCTCATAGCTTGCAAAAACACAAAATTGTCCAAGAACTGAGACCGGCCGTTGTGAGTATGATTGCATTTCTTCTCCCCGCTGTAGCAATCAAGACATAGATTGTACGAGGTTTGGGGATTCTTAAAGCACTGGACGCAAGAGAAGAATATTCCGGTGATGAATTGGCCGCACATGTCGCAGAAGGGGCGGCCGCTCTTCATGATGTAGTACAGCGTCATGACCTCGAAGAACTCAAGGGTGCCGCTGCCGTCTACGTCGAGCTTATTGAAGAAAGAAGGGTTTTGCATGTAGGGATAGCAGCCTTGTTGCCTCATGAAGGCTAGGAACTCGGACCTATCGACTTGGTCGTCTCCATCTGTGTCCATCGATTTGAAGAAATCATATGCTAAGTCTTTGACCCGTTGAGATCCTGCTCGGTAATGGGCCTTTGTAATTTCGCCTAGTTCTTCCATTTCTGGATTCATGTTCCAAAAAACATCATTAATACGTGAATCCACAAAAATGGAAAAACATTGTAACTATTTTTTGTAGATTTAAAATAAGACCAAGCTAAGAAAATGAAGTAGTATAAAATTGTGAGACATGAATTTTTACCCAAAAAAATCACAAGACCAAATTCTTGAAAATCTTACACTATGTGTATATAAAGAAAGCTAACAAAAAATTCTCCGAGGAAAAACACAAATTTAGAATTTCATAACTTGGAAAACACAAGGAGTGAGCTACTATAATTTTAAGAGATGAAAAATCTTCACTTTTCCATCTCTTAAAATGCCCTTACCAAAACTCTCTCTTGTATGCTTTGAAACTCTTTGAACTACTTGTATTAGTCACCAATCAATTTATAGAAGTCGTGGAGTATAGGGCTGAGATCCTCTACAGTGCACAGCACCGTGCTGTGCACCCCTCCCCCTCCCAATTGAATAAAAAATTCATTTTTATATTTAATTATTTAATTTCATTTTGTGAGAGAGAAAGGTGCACAGCACGGTGCTTAGCACCGTAGAGGATCTCATCCCTGGAGTATATGTGTCCATCAACAATTGTTTATAATTTCTGCCATAAATGCGCAACAACAACTATTGGTTACCGTCGTCAAATATGATTGGCTTAACACATTTGGAATTTTCTCTACAATAACAAATATTACAAATTTCACGCGTTAATGACATTTTATCTTCCAGCTCATATATGAGTAAATAAAATTGGTCCACTCCATTTTCCATATCTCACTAGTATTATTTCTATCTTTTAAAAATTTTATATTACTTAGTAAAATTTTATTTGGGAAAGAAGATAAAGTGAAAACAGCGCTTATAAATTAGTTTCAATTGAAGATGTAAATGGACTTCATAAATAAATATACTATTGGGCTACTAATTTTATTAGTAGTAATAAATGGAGGCATGTTCAACTAGGACACTATTTGGGCGTAAAATGAGCGACTGCTTACGTGCTTAATGAATTTTTCTTAAATATTCTCTCTCTCTTTAATACTCCCCATGTCCCACGTTACTTGAGTCATTTCATTTTTGCCATACAAAAATATCTCATCTTTTTTTTCTCCTATAATCCTTCTTGTTTGATACAATTTCATATTTTTTTTAATAGTTTTCTTTGTTGCTAACTATGGAGAATGATGAGAATAATATATTATCCGATTTTCCAAATTTTAATCTTTCCAAAATTTATGTATTTTCAATTTCGTATTTCAATTATTGTAATTTATGTTTTTTATATGTTTATTTTTATAATTTTTAGTTTGTCATTTACTATTTTTTATAAATTTTTATTGTACAATAATAAATGTTTCATGTAATAATAATATTATTAATAAATAATATAAAAATAAATATATAATGGTGGTTGGGTGGTTATTGATAAATTATAAAAATAGAAGTGTGAATGGACTGAATGAATATTGATGATGTGAAAAAAAAATGAATGGTAGAGTTGGATTGGATGGTTAGTAATAAACTTAATCCAATAGTGAGAAGGTGGGTAGGAAGGGGACAATGAAGACGACGACCAGACTTTTGCAGGAGTCTATCAAAGGACAAAAAATACATACTTTAATTGCCTATAAAATCGTATAATAACCAGCAAAATATTATCGCATTTACTGTGTTAATCAAATGTCCGTTTTAAAATTATTGTAAACACTTTCTGTCGTCAAATTCAAATAAATAATACTCTAATCTAAAGTACACAATTAAAAGGGGAAAAGAAAAACCTATTTTAATTTCAGACTTTTCAGTATTATTTTATGGAGGGAGGGGGGGGGGGGGCTCCACCGAAGGGGCCCACCAAAACCGCCGACCACGGCGGAGACTTGCTGCCACGTGGACGTCGAGAAATCGGCGATGATGAGTGCTTAGGAGACAAGTACTGTGTTTATGTTGGACAAAATTCAAACATAGGATTAACTAACTATAACTGCCGCCGCTGGTATTTAATATCCACCGTTGATCTCTCAACTGGCCATTTTTCTGGGTTACTACATTACACTTGTGCTAGTGGGCTGCTGGCCACGTGTTTCAGATTATTTCTTAATTACTTTCCTTGAATTTTAGATTCGGTTAGATCAATAATTAGTAGCTGGGCGCGCTTAAGAATGAGGTGTAAAGATTTTGTTAAGTCAACAGGAAATTTGGGTAAATGGATATTGTAGTATAATAATAGGTGGTAGTATAATACTAGTAATTTGAATTTAATTGAAAACTTTTACAGTGTAATAATATAAAGAATCAAGAGTAAACTATAAAAGTGTTAGATAATGAAATTACCTTAGTAGTTGGAGAAATGTGTCAAAAATTGGAGTCGTTATAAGGATAAATGTAAAATCATCCTAGTTCAAAAAGAAAAAGAAAAGCTATAAAAATACTGACAATTTGGGTTTGCATAGTTTGCAATTACAACACAAATTTTAATCTTTTTTGCATTAGTATGGCAAGATTGGTGGTCCTATCTCGCAAGAAGCTACATCAGAGTCTATCAAAAGTAAGACATTCATGTGCGTATACATATATAGAACAAATACGAGAACCGTCCCCAAAACTAGCATATTAGGAGACCAGAAAGCACATATAATTTATAAATCCCGTATCAACTACTCTCATAATGAATGCGAAATATAAGAATGTAACAATATATATCACCACGAGAACATACACTAGAGCATTATTAATCCAATAAATACATGATTTAGATAATACACCCTCCGTCCCAAGATATTAGACCCTTATTCCACTTTGGAGTGTCCTAATACACTTGAACCATTTCTATTTATGGTAAAAATTTACTCTACTATCAACTCCACTTACACCATTAAATAATTATCTCCTAAATTCCTATGTCCAAAAGAAAGGGGTCTAATATTTTGAGACGGAGGGATTTTGCTCTCTCATGCATGAGTGTAATTAATATCATATCGATCATAGCATTAGCATCTATTAGCTTTCATTATCACCGGGAAAAAGGAATCCGTAAGAAAAGGTAATATATTGTATATTAAAGAAAGAAAATAAAAGTAGAGAGACGACTGAATAAATGAATAAGGACTTATATCCACACGCATTAATTAGATAACTAATCTTCGTTTCTTCTAGTAAGTAAAGTTTAGTGTACTGTTGACGTTTGATTCCACAAAATAGCAGGAGAAATAAATACAAATACGTGGCCCAATATCGTTAAACGGTTGTTAGAGTGTCCACAATGGGAGGGCCGCGGCCCTTGGCCCGGGCTTGGGCAGCCCGCGGCCCCCCACTACTGAGCCGAGAGGAGGACGCTGCCATGGGTGGTGGACGAGGGAGAGCCGAGCTCTCAGCCAGGCCGAGGCTCTTGGGGCACGCGGCTCGGCCCGCCACTGCAAGGGCCGAGAGCCGCGGCCCTGGCCACCGATTTAATTTATTTTATTTTATTTTCAAAATTTTTTATATATTCATCCTTCCTCCTCCATTTTTTTACCCTAAACCAAACTCTACTCTTTCCACTTGATTTCAATTTAGTTTCAAAACATGGATTCCGACGATGAAAATTTTCAGCGCTTGGTCGATGAGGAGTTCGAAGAACTCGTTGCAGCGGTGCAAGCTGAAGCCGACGAGGAGGAGGCGGCTTTGGCGGTGGCGGCGGCCATCCCTCGGCCGAGATACCGTCGCCGGTATATCAACCGTGACCATGTCGGAGCCAACCAACGGTTGATGGAAGACTACTTCGGCGATAACCCCCGTTATACGCCGGAGATTTTTCATCGGCGATTCAGAATGTCGCAACGACTCTTCATCCACATTGCGGATTGTTTGTCTCAGCGATACAGGTGCTTCACCTTGCGTAGTGATGCCACCGGTCGACCCGGATTGTCGACATATCAGAAGTGCACGGCCGCAATTAGGCAGCTTGCCTATGCCGGGCTTGCTGACATGTTCGACGAATATCTACAGATGGGCGAAACGACTGCCCTTAAGACGCTGAGACAGTTTTGCAAGGGTATCAAAGAACTCTTCAAAGGGGAGTACCTACGGAAACCAACGGCCGAGGAATGCCAGAGACTGATAAATATGCACGGACTGTGCATCATTTTCCGGGCATGATGGGCAGCATCGATTGCATGCACCGGGAGTGGAGGAACTGCCCGGTGGCTTGGAAGGGGCAGTTCACTTCTGGTTTCAAAGGGCAACATCCCACGATGATCCTTGAAGCCGTTGCTGACTACCGCTTGCGAATCTGGCATGCGTATTTTGGTGTCGCTGGGTCGAACAACGTCATCAACGTTCTACAATCATCGCATCTCTTCAATGATGAGTCCCGGGGTGAGGGTCCGCAAATCAGCTTCGTGGCCAATGGCACGCAGTACAACAGGGCATACTATTTGGCCGATGGAATATACCCTCGCTGGCCCGTGTTTGTCAAGACGATCCGACAACCAGTTGGGCCGAAGCAGACCTATTTTGCAAAAAAACAAGAGGGTGCTAGGAAGGATGTGGAGCGGGCTTTTGGAGTCCTCCAATCGCGATGGGCCATTTTACGGTGTCCGGTTCGACAATGGCACGAAAATGATGTCGCAGACATCATGACTGCGTGTATCATATTGCACAATATGATAATAGAGGATGAAGGCGTTACTGCAGAGCGTTGGGCACCGGAAGATGGTGCTAGCACAAGTCATGGTATTGCAACCCCTCCTCTGCAGATGGGTGTACCACGCAGTAATGAATACTTGATTCAGCGCTTCACCAATATGCGGAGTGAGATATCACATTCAACACTGCAGGCTGATTTGGTTGAAGAGGTCTGGAACCGTAGAGGAGGGGGCTGATAGGGGTTCTCTTTGTTGTTCGCGTTGTATCAAAAATTTTCGTTGTATAATTTTCCCTTATATAATAATATAGCGAAAATTTTGTTAGAATTTTGTTTATTTTAATTATTTCTATGTATTTTAATTATTATATGCAAATAATTTTTATTTTAGCTAAATTAAAATATATCAAAGAATATAAGAAAATAATTTTAATTGGTCGCCCGGAGGGCCACCATTGTGGTGGCCAAGTTTTCATGAGCAGGGCCGAGTTTGTTGGGCATGCCCAAGAAATGGTGGCTTAGGCATGCCCAAGAGGGCCACCATTGTGGACACCCTTAATCAAAAATCATTGCCGTTGTTGTCGGTTGGAATTGTCGTTAGCGTAACAAACAAAACAAAACAAAATTTATGTTATGCACAACTATTTCTTAATTTCTAAAAAATTTAATTACTAGTTTGTGAATTGGCTATAAGGTGGAGTGGTAATGCATAAGGCTAAAGGTTTTGGGTTTGAGCCCACTGTGGCGCGGTCTTAAATCTATATTCCTTAGTCGAGTTGAGCATAAAATTTGACGAACTATATACGTAGTATATATTTAATATTCTTCAAACCCGATAGATTTGCAAGTCATTCTTCAAAAACCGAAATCAAGAATTAGGACATCGAAATGACGCCGTTTTATGTATAATTCAAACTAATTGAAATATATTTCACGGTTAGCTACGTAGGATCAAAATCTGCCG
This sequence comes from Salvia hispanica, assembly GCF_023119035.1. Classification (NCBI taxonomy): domain Eukaryota; kingdom Viridiplantae; phylum Streptophyta; class Magnoliopsida; order Lamiales; family Lamiaceae; genus Salvia; species Salvia hispanica. Next base: position 5,779,038 of record NC_062965.1, read on the forward strand.
AAAAAATCTATTTGGATCAGGTTGGGAAAATTGCACATTTCAAAATAAATAAATAAATTATAAGACCATTTTCAAAGTTACCATATCAAAATTCATGATTTTAAAGATAAATAGCCATATATATAATTCATTTACTTTATATATAGAGTAAAGTTATCTTAAATGCATCCTGTGATACGTTCATACCCATTCATTTAAATCGGAGATTAGAGACGTGCATCTTGTGATAAGTTTCCATTCATTTAATGTACTGTAATTGTTGAGTAATCGAGAAGAGTATTGGAAAATTACATGTCGCAATAGCTAGGATCGAACTTATACGAGCTCGGGCAAATCTCTCTTCTAATCTAGATGTGTCATGCTCTTATATCATTCATTAATTTGGTGAAGGCTAGTACATAATCTCTCTCTCTTTATATGTAGGCGTGTTTTAGCCTTCTCTTTAAATATTTATAAATTTTGTTGTGAATTTTATTATATATAAATTTTGGTGTAACCATCAATCATGAATAAATTTTGATATAAATTCATGCAGTTATGCAAGAAATATGTGCATTTTGTAACTGCCAATTATGAATAAATTTTGGATCACTATTCTTGCAGTTTAATTACAATTATTATTCCCTGTGACTGTGAATATGAAGGGAATTTAGTATCATGAGAATATCTGGATTTTCATGCATCCCATTAATATATTATAATATATTTATCTAGGGTCCTATTCTAATGCTTTTAGCACCCTAATCCAAAATCAAGACTAAATCTTCACCTTTGGATTTTAAAATAAGTGGATGAGATTAAAGCTCACAAAATCTCAATAAATTGTAGACAAAATATCAACAAAAGGGTAATATCGTCATTATGTTATCATATGATAATTTTCGTGAGTGTTTTTTTATATCAACATTGTGTATTACAAATATCAACAATATGACATTGGAATATCAACACATTTTTATTGAGATTGGACATGCATAATATTGAGATTTTGCCTACAATATATTGAGATTTTTTGTTGCATTGAAAATAGCTGCTTATCAACATGTACGAAAATTGAAATATAATTTATCAAATTTCATCACCCGAACATCGTCGGAACATATGCAATTGAGATCTCGTTGGAATCCTTATTAAATTATCTTTAATTTGATATATTTTTTGCGGAAAAATAATTTAAATCGAGAGAGTTACGTAAATTTAAAGATTTGAGATGATTTTGAGGAGAGAGAAAGTAGTTAGTTATAATTACTACATATAGGATTTGACATTAATACCCTTTTAATTTAATTAATAATTATTTAAATTTAAAATATATTAAACTTGGCATCATATTAACCACAAGATCTTCTAATCTAATGATTGAAAATTGGTCTCAATTTGGGATTGGTAATTAGTTAGCAATCGATTACAAACCTATCTATCTATCTATATAAAAGGAAAATTTTAGAAAAATAAAATAAAAAAAGCATTTATAAATATTATAATAAAATAAAAAAAGAATTAACTATTGAAGAGATTAAACGGTTTTGGCTCTACAGTCAATCCTAATTAGCACATTACTTTAATTTTCTCTTTATTCGACAACAAATGCTAATTAAAATTAGGGCTGGGGAAAAATACCGAAATACCGGTCTTATCGTACCGAAAAAGTACCGAAAATATCGAATTTTCGGTATACCGTGACTTTCGGTACGGTATGATACCTTACCGAAAGATTCCGGTAAGGCAACGGTATGAATTTTCAAATACTGCGGTATACCGCTGCATACCGAAATTCGGTATATACCGTAAATTAAGGTATATACCGTAAACTAAGGTATATACCGTAAAAATACAAACACAATTATATATAAAATATATTTTATATATTTTTAAATTATAAGATCTATTGTGAAATATAAATATAATTATGAATAAATTATATTTAATTTATTTTTAAAATTATAAAATATAAATAATATTCTAAAAACTCTAATTTTCTATTTTAATTGATGTTGAAAGTCGGGTATACCGCAAAAGTAAGGTATACCGAACTTCGGTACGATATACCGAAAATGAGGTACGGTATCGGTATGGAAATTCGTCATACCGAAAATAAGGTATACTGAAGTTCGGTATACCGAAATCTTTGGTAAGATAAAGGTATGACTTTTTCGCATACCGTATTTACGGTATGTATACGGTATGATGGTTTCGGTAAGGTATACAGTACCTACCCACCCCTAATTAAAATTATAGAGATTTTCTTTCATTCTGCCTAATTACTCATTCGCAAAAAAAGAATTTTACTCAAAGTTCAACAATGAAAAACGCCAGCGGAGGACGATGGGTTTTTGAACAACTAAACACCATATTTGGGGTTACACTGTGTAAGAACTCATTTTTTTTTTTGGAAATTGTATTTGAAATGTCAATATTTTGTTTTATTTTGAAAGAGAAAGAGGAAAGAGAAAGGCAAGAAAACTGAAAAAGAAGGCAAGAGGAAAGAGGGAAAGGAACGAAAAAGAAAGGGAAGAGGGAGGGCTGCTGCCTGCAGGCTTCATAATGTTTTTAATTGAGTATCATAATTTAAGGATTTAATTTAGGTAAGATAATTTTAAAACAACTAATGAATTTAGGAAATGAAAAATTTGTATATAAAATCGTACTAATATTGAAAACGATAGGGATATTTTCTATATGGAGTATAATTGTTTAGTAGTATTATACTCCCTCCATCCCGCTTTAGCAGTCCCATTGACTTTTCTGTCCTCTTTTTGTAAAAATGATAAAAAAATAGTTAAAGTGGAGAAATGGTAAAATAAGAGAGACAATAATGTAGATAAGACTCTTCTCTATATTATTCTCCCTCTTAATTTACCATTTCTCCCATTTAACTATTTTTTATCATTTTTACAAAAAGATGACAAAAAAGTCAATGGGACTGCTAAAGCGGGACGGAGGGAGTATTTATTTGTCATATTACTTTATATTTTAAATTACATTTTACGTGTATTATTGATCTAAATTAGTTACAATCTATGCCAGTAATTATGCATCTATCCATATAGTTATGGAATTAAATTAGTATTCTGTTTTGAATTTTCAAACAAAATTATATTTTTTTAAGTTTGATTACACATTATAAAACTCAATTCGTGGATTCAGTTAAGATTTGAAAATTTTATTTGTTTTGTAGTTAGTCATTTTATCTTTTTACGATCCCTAATATTTTATTTGTATATAAAATATCTTATTAGATTTATATACTCTTGGTATATACTCTATAAGTTTTTTAGTATTATGTAACAATATTGTCACTTGTTCTATTTATTCATAATATGAAAATGATATGAAAATGATAGTATGAAATTATTCTAAGTCGCGCGTAGGTTAACACTAGTTTGAGTTAATGCGCATGTTTAAATTAATAAATTAACTCCCTTCTCAACATGATTGTTTACATGAAGATTATATGGCAAAATAGTATGTGTAATTGCATTTAATCGTTTCACAAAAATATTCTTCACGAGCATTAGAGCATCTGCAGCGGTTGCAAAATCGTCGTCCATCCGTCCGTGCCAGCGGTGAGGACGAGCTCGTCCGTCGCTGCAAGCCGTCCGTCCGTGCCAGCGGCACGACGCTGCTTTTAGCTAAGAGCACGTCCGTGCCGCTGAGCACCCTTACGTGGCGCTGTATGATTGGCCAACGGCTTAGCCGTTGGCATATTCAATTTTTTTTTTAAAATTCGAAATTAATTTTTAAAAAATGTTATTAAATAAAAAAAATTACTTTCCCACTTCCCAAAAAATTATATCCGTTTTCTACCCACTTTTAATTTATTCTTCAATATTTTTTCCCAAAATTCACATTTTCATCTATAAATACCCCTACTTCAACACAAAAAAATCACATTCTCATCTATTCTATCATCTACATTCTCTCATCTTTTTTCTCATATTCTCTCATCTAAATTCCCACCACACTAGACACAATGTCCGGCTCCGGCAATCACAGTTGGAACCACGATTAGTTCGACTCCGACTCATTCCCTAGTCCGGAAATGCAATTTTCGGCCCCTCCTCAAACCCAAGGTTCGCAAGTTCCGGGTGGCTACCGCCCTTACCCGGTGGACGACCAAAATGCCTCCGGGTTCGGGTGGGCACCCAAACCCGGATCGGGAGGGAGCAGCAGCTCTACTCCTACTCCTACTTCTATTCTACTCCTACTCCTCCTACTCGTGGCACCCGCACCCCGTACACTCCCGGTGAGATGATGGCGATGTTCAAAGCCAACTTGGCAGTCTCCGAAGATCCGGAAGTTGACACGAACCAAACCGGGGAAACGTATTGGTAGCGCATCACTCGTCTTTACAATGAAACCCGGCCGGTGGGAACCATCTATCGCAATGATAGTATGGTGCGCAATTGCATCTTCAGATGCAACGACGCAATCGATAAGTTCCAGGGGTATTACCTCTAGGAAGAGTGGTCGGCGGGGAGCGGCACGAGCGAGCTCGACATCATCAGTGCCTCCTTGGCGACCTACCAACGCATGGAGTTGAAACCGTTCAAGTACCTCAGTTGTTGGCAGGAGAGGCACCAACATCCGAAGTATAGGGGCGGCGTAATAGCATCCTCCTCCAGCTCCTCTAGCAAACGGTCGAGGTCGGTGGCCCTATCCGACGGCGCCTCCGATGATGTGGCTACCCAGCTTGCCGGAACTAACTTGGATAGCCCCGACGCTGGCCCGAGCAGTTCCCGCCGAAAGAGTAACCCCGAACAACTCGTTGTAGGCCCTCTTGGGTCAACTCAATACGACCGATACGACTAACATGACTCTCGACCAACTTGCAACACATGCGGGAATGAAACGGGGTCTCAAGAGAACATTGGGGATAGAGGACTAGTTTTCCACGAGGGTATTTTTTAGTCTTTCATTATGTAATTTTTAATTAGTAGGATTTTAATTATGTATTTTTTTTATTTTTTAGGATTTTAACTATGTATTTTTATTTTTTAGGATTTTAATTATGTAATTTTTATTTTTTAATGTATTTTTATAATATAGAAATGTTTTTAATAATTGAAGTTTTTAAATTGAATAATAAAACGATGAGACCCTTGAGCTTGTCCTTAGCTAAGAGCACAGATGTGGGTGTTGTGCTCTTAGCTAGGGACAAGGAGTAAAAGTGAGTCCGGGTCCACCTCCATGCTCTTAAATAAGAGCACTGATTTCACCAGAATTTTCGAGAGAGAAAGATTCATCTTGGTTGATCACTTTTCTTTATTTTATGTGTTAAGATCGGTAAAGGATGTTCATTCTATTCACTGATTATAATGTACAAGGATTACAGATCTTTATATAGGCTAGACATTCTCTATCTATGGTAAACCTAAATTTACATTAATTGGCATTCTATCTATGGTATAGTATAATTCCATATCAATCACATATTATACTCCTGATATCTTGTGATTTCCTTCCAACACTCCCCCTCAAGTTAAGTAACGGGGTTCCCGATACTCAACTTGCACAATACGTCTCGAAACGACTTTGAGTTCACAGCCTTTGTCAAAATATCGGCTAGCTGATCTTCAGATTTGACATACGGCATTTCTACTATCTTTGCTTCAATGTTCTGCTTTATGAAGTGTCTATCAACTTCCACATGCTTGGTCCGATCGTGCTGAACTGGATTTTCAGAGATACTGATAGCTGCTTTGTTATCGCAAAAAAGTCTACACGGTTGTGCAGAGAAAAGGTCCAACTCTGTCATAAGCCTCCTTAGCCACAATATCTCCGTCAGTCCACTCTTGATTCCTCTAAACTCCGCCTCTGCACTAGATAGTGCCACCACCTTTTGTTTCTTACTCTTCCATGTCACCAGATTGCCCCCAACAAAAGTAAAGTACCCGGCAGTTGACTTTCGGTCATTCGGGTTCCCTGCCCAGTCAGCATCAGTAAATCCATGAATCTCCATGTGTCCGTGTTTCTCGAATAGAATCCCATGTTCAACCGTCCCTTTCAAGTACCGGACTATCCTCAGAACTGCTTCCCAGTGCTCTTCTTGCGGTGCATGCATAAATTGACTCACCACTCCCACTGCATAGGCAATATCCGGCCTAGTGTGGGATAGATAAATTAGTTTCCCAACCAATCTTTGATATCTCCCTCGATCAGTCTGCTTAGCTCCTTCCTTCATCTGTAATCCATGATTTTGAATCATCGGTGTATCAATTGGTTTGCAATCAAGCATCCCTACCTCGGCCAATAAATCCAGAATATATTTTCTTTGACTAATAAAGATTCCCTTCTTTGATCGTAGCACTTCTATTCCTAAGAAGTACTTCAGAAGTCCCAAGTCTTTCATCTCAAACTCATTAAATAGGTTCTTCCTCAGCTCAACTATTTCTTCCTCATCATCGCCAGTAATGATCATGTCATCTACATATATAATCAGACACGTGATCTTGCCATTCCTTTTCTTGAGGAACAGAGTATGACCGGAATTACTCTGTTTGTACTCGTATTTCTTCATCACTTCTGTGAATCTCCCAAACCATGCCCGCAGAGACTGTTTCAATCCATATAGTGTTTTTTTTAGCTGACAGACCTCTCCATCTTGAAACTCCTTAGCAAATCCAGGCGGAGGTTCCATAAAGACTGGTTTTGGAAGCTCTCCATGCAGAAAAGCATTGGTCACGTCGAACTGGTGAAGCGGCCAGTCCTTATTAGCGGCAACTGAGAATAGTACTCTCACAGTATTGATTTTGGCCACCGGGGAGAATGTCTCAGAGTAATCCACGCCGTATGTCTGAGTATATCCCTTTGCCACGAGTCGGGCTTTATATCTATCAATAGTACCATCTGGCCTTCTCTTTATTGTGAACACCCATCTGCACCCGACGGTCTTCACTCCTTCAGGCAACTTGCCTTTCACCCAAGTGTTATTCTTCATTAGTGTCTTCATTTCGGTGAACATGGCTTCCCTCCATTGTTTATGTTTCATTGCCTCATCAGCTGATTGTGGGATCTCCTCTTCTTCATACAAGGCAGCCTCAAATGCTCGTGCCATTTTTGTCAAATTTCCTTGCACAAAATTTGCAACTCCATACCGACTCCTCTTCCCAATCTTTTCAGGAGAGTACCTTTTTGGCGGCACTCCTCTTGTACTCCGGTAGGGAAGTGCATATCTCCCTGTATCGCCATCAATGGTATTTTCTTGTTCGACCAATTCTACGTCAACAGAGTCAGTGGAAACAGAACTTGTATTCTGACTGAGTTCGGGAATTACCTCGGATATCGTCGGAGGAGAGGTACTAGGAGGCGGATGAGATGACTCTGGCGACGAGACATGCTCGGCGGCAGTGACCACTGGATCGGGTTGGTCCTCAATTGAGGAGCTTGGCAATGACACGACCCAACTTAGGTAGTCCTTGGAACTACCTGGATCACTCTCCCCCTGACTACCAAGGTGGGTGTGGTAAAAGAATTCGGTTTCCAAAAAGTTGCAGTTCATGGTGGTAATAATCTTCCTAGAGTTGGGATCAAAGCACCGATAGCCCTTTTGGTTCAGCCCGTATCCCACAAATACACATTTTGTAGCACACGGTGACAATTTGGTTCTCTCATGTTTAGGGATATGAACATAAACGGTACAACCAAAAACTTTAGGTGAGAGGTTTGAGTGTTTAGGGACTGTGGCTAATTTGGACAAGGTATCGAGCGGGGTTTTCATGTGAAGGATTTTGGTGGGTAGGCGGTTCATGAGGTAAATAGATGTGGCAATAGCTTCAGGCCAGAAGTGTTTTGGTACCTTGGATTCAATCATTAGAGCTCGGGTCATTTCAAGGATAGTTCTGTTTTTTCTCTCGGCTACCCCATTTTGTTCAGGTGTATAGGCACAAGAAGTTTGATGAATTATGCCTTTTTCCTGGCAGAATTGAGTCATGGTAGAGTTAACAAATTCCCTCCCATTATCTGACCTAAGGGTTTTGATTGTGGTATGAAATTGTGTTTGGATAAGTTTAAGAAAAGAGACAAATCTATCAAATACTTCCGATTTATGTTTCAAAAAATACACCCAAGTCATTCTAGTGCAATCATCAACAAATATCACAAAATATCGAAAACAATTTCCTCCCACAACCGGAGCAGGACCCCACACATCAGAGTGTACTAATGAAAACATAGAATTCATACGAGTATTTGTAGGTTTAAAGGACTGTCTGTGGCTCTTGGCCAAAACACAAGTTTCACAAGAAAAATCAGTAGGAATAGAAAGGTTCGGATAAAGCAGTTTAAAATAACCAGGGGAGGGGTGTCCTAGTCTTCGGTGCCAAAGCCAAGTTTCCTATTTCGTGGACCCGTGAGCCAGCATTGCACTGCCATGTTGAGCTATCTCGTCCACGTAGTAGAGTCCTTGCTTCTCAGTGCCACGCCCAAGTATCCTCCTCGTCTGAATATCCTGTAGAATACAAAATGATGAATGCATTAGAAGAGTGCAGTTTAATTCTTTCGTCACATGGCTAATTGACATCAGTCGTTGAGATAAAGTATGAACATATAGGCAATTTGTGAGGCGAAGGGTAGGGGATATTTCAATTGTTCCGGACCCAACAACATTAATTAGATCCCCACTAGCAGTTCTAATAAACGTTTTAGTGACCTCACTTAGATTAATAAAGTCATCCCTCTCCGGTGTCATGGTATCTGTTGCCCCACAGTCAAAAATCCAACCCCTCGAGTGTATATCAGTCATATTTTCAACATGGAATGCAGCGGAAATATTTTGTAGTGGTGCAAAGGGGTTTTTCGACACATAGTTAGGCATATTGGGGTCTGTGTGTGAAGATTGGGAACATTTGGGGTCAAATTTAATTTCCAGAGAATCAGGGGGGCGCTTCCTAAAAGAATGGGGTCGATTCTTTAAATAACTAAACTTATGGGGTAAAATATGTAATTCAAAATTATCATGGGGGTTTGGTTTAATACCAAACCCGTTACCTCCTATCACAGATGCGCCGCCTCCTGCCTGAGTTCTCTCGGCCAAATTTCCGGCGCCCTTCAAGTTGCCGCCGCCCGACGGACCCTCCTGGCGTACCGCTGACCCAGTTCCGGCGGTTTCCCCACGGTTTCCGCCTTCAATTTGACGGAATGCTCCTTCGCTGTTCACTCCAGCGGCGAATTTTGCCTGACCTTGCGCTGCCCTCGCCTTTTGCCGCTCCTCCCACCATTCTGGGTACCCCAATCTCTTGAAGCAGGTATCCCATGTGTGTTTTTGTTTCCCGCAGTGGGAACACCATAGTTTGGATGTGTCATGGCGGTTTCCCGGTCGGCTGGTGGCGGTTGGGCGCGGTGATGGTCCGTTCCGGTGTGGCTGGCGATTGCTTTGGGCGGCAAGGCCGTGATCGATCTCCCCAAGTGATGAATCGGCACTTCCGCCGTCGGTTTCCACGGTGGGTGGAGAGGACGCCGGTGGCATGATTTTAAGTCGAGCCGCCTCCTTCTTCACCCTCCCGTAGGCAACATCTACTGATGGGTATGGCTCCTCCTTCAGAATATCTCGCCGGATCGAATCGTATTCTTGGTTTAGCCCTGCCAAGAATTTGAAGAGGCGTTTCTCATTCAGATGGGCTATGTATTGGCAAACTCCTTTGTCGCAGCACGTCACAGGCTGCTTCTGGCAGCGGTCAATATTTATCCACAGCCCGTGGATTCTCCGGTAATATGTCTCTAAATCGAGATTCCCTTGTCTGATTGCGATTACTTTTTCCTCCAGGTCGTAGATGAGATACTTGTCTGCCTTGCTATCGAACGTCACAGCTAGGCTATCCCAAAGTGCCTTCGATGTTTGGTGGTGAGCGAAATCGGCAATAATATCATTCTCGATATTATCAACAATCCAAGAAAATACCACCAAGTCATCTTCTTCCCAGTCGTCGTATCCTTTGCTCCCCGGTTCTGGGGGATCGTTTTTGATGTAGGAATAAGCCCCCCGGCCACCAATCTTGACTTTCATAAGTCTTGACCAAAGTGGGTAATTTCTGGCATTCAATTTGAATGCCACGGTAACATTCTTGCTGTTCCTCAACTTTGTTGGTTGATCTGGTTCATTCTTGATATCTTCGGTATCTGACATCTTCGATATGTAGGGTCTGATTTTCTGGTTTGTGGACTAAAAAGGCAGAACAGAGTCGAGAAAGGTATATTGGCTGTGATGAGAATTTTCTGAGCCAAAAAAAAGATTATTCCTGCTCTGACGCCATGTTAAGATCGGTAAAGGATGTTCATTCTATTCACTGATTATAATGTACAAGGATTACAGATCTTTATATAGGCTAGACATTCTCTATCTATGGTAAACCTAAATTTACATTAATTGGCATTCTATCTATGGTATAGTATAATTCCATATCAATCACATATTATACTCCTGATATCTTGTGATTTCCTTCCAACATTATGACATAAAAAAGTAGAACATGGAGCCAACGTGACTCAGCACGGCCTAAAGCCCTATCTGGGTTGAGTGAGACGTTGACCCCGAAGAAACTCCACAATTGTTAACAGTTTTTGGGCTGGAAAGCGCAATTCTGAATTAGTGCAACTTGTTAAGTTTGTACATCATAAGTATCCAAACAATTAAAACTGTGGAAGAATTTTTCAGGCTAAGAAAAAGAAGATAGTGAACTAAAAATATAGATGGCTACCACTGAAGGTCTAAAGGCGGGCTAAAGCTGCAGAATTACTGAATATTTGAGGTTCCACTTATGCTAACAAACCAGAACTAAGAATATAGTACCTAATATTGAAAGATATTGGTAAAACAACGTTAATAACATTTGTTACAACAATTACATCACGAAATACAACTCTTTTCGACATTGATCTTCATCAGTGTGGATGACTCACTAGCTAAGGTTATTCACATGTATGAATTCCAGTTGCTAATCTCAGTGTGCTATCTGTGTTCAAGTTTCGGAAAACAGGAAGGCAGACTGCAACAAACAAAGTGTTTTACAGAAGAATCGTAACTATTGGTTCCTTGTTACGTATGTCATCAATGATTATCTTTCTTATATAAACATAATGAATAGAATGAACTCACCACATTAAGAAGACGTGAGGCAGCAGGGCGCGTGAATTTCCTGGCGAAAAGGAAGCATGGAGAGGGTTTCCCCTTGCTAGTGCACCATTCTCTTCTGTACTCAGTCTCAAAATAGATGTTAGGCTGGAGACAAGGCTTCATTTTTTAACTTCTGAATGAAAGTTAATTCGAGGGACCGGGGATGGTAAGTGAAGCCTTAATGCTTGAGGGAATGGAAACATGTAGGAAGAATGAGATCCTTGCCAAAGAATTATTCATCAAAATAAGGTGAATGAGATCCTTTATGAACTCTGATTAATTATCTTTGCTCCTTTGATCAGTTAATTCCGTTAGGGGATGCTTGTATCGAACAATGTTGAGCTTGTTTGATCAAGTAATCCTTCAAATGCTCATTCCTATGCATTGGGAATCTAATATATGTCTCAGAATTAACGCCCCTTTAGGAAGTCCAGAGTATGGAGACAAATACGAAGTTACAACATGTTTAAGAAAGCATTGAGAATCTTCGAACTGAAAAATATTTACCTCTTATTCAGACAATGTTGCAAAACAAAGACAATACCAACCTTGAATTGTAACTGAAATATAGAGAATACAGCTTTGTCTTCAACTACAACCTTAGCATGGTTTCTGGTCAAAACAACCCACTGCAAAAACAAAAGACAGATAACAAGCTATAGATATAAGCAAATATGTTGATTTCTATTTTCACATCTTTTTCTATAAGGATGTATCGTTCACACTAGTTCAACTCTGTGAAGATCAAAATCACAAGTCACCTGAGACTCCTTCCTCCAGTCGTCAACAGAAATCACTGGATACATTTTTGGATTGTAACGACTTTCCAGCAAAACTGCAACCACAATAGTTAAGGAGGAGGTATCATAAGCTAACTGAATTCGGACGTAATGTGCATCCACAACAAATTGTTTATTGGAAATAAAAAACAAGGAGGAAAGGCTCAAGGAAAGATAAAAATACATATACAAAAGCTTAAAAAAGAAAGATAAACCAGCAATTGAAATTATTAATCATTTCACAGGTAAATAGAGAGATCAAGGAATATGCATCGGCATAACCTGTCTACAAAGCTATTTGGCGTTGATACTAAATAGTCATATGTGCAGCTGAAGTTATAGAGAGGTATGCCGAACACTTATTATAACAGCGAAAATTAGCTTTCACCTGCCTGAAAGGAAAAGAAACCGCTCATTGAAAGGATCCATCAGTGCACTTCGAAGCAAAATACGCTCTACCTGGATCATGCTTGCTGCTCCCCAATCTACCTAATAAAGCATCACTAGCTAGATTCACTTGAAAAGGCTAATAAAACATAGACGACAACGTTCTTATAAAGTCGATCAACATACAAATCGAAGTAATGCTAAAGAGTATCACATTATATATCCAATTTACTTCTTTGAAACTGAATATAGGAACAAGACCATAATATCGATAAACAAAACAGCAGTACATCAAGGAACTGGAATAAAATGGCAAGTTCATGTTAAACAGAATCAGAATTTAAGAAAAAAATTAATCTTGTAGTTGCTGAATATTAACAAGAACCCCGGTCTTGAATGAACATATATGGAAAATTTATTCTCTGTGTCAGCATGCAAAATAAAGTTCAGTAGATTGGAGTAAAAGATCTCTATATAATTTACTGGGGTAAATTTTTTTCATGAATAAAGGCAACATTTATCAATATTTATCTGATCATTTGACTATATAATTAACAGAAGTACAGAACCAAAAAGTGGTTAACAACCCACCCACAGTACTTCAAATAACTACTGCCCCTGATTCGAAGAATAGAAGACAACACAAATTACACAATTGACACTTCCAATTAGATCAAATTATAATCTTAGATGTTCATTAGTCAAAAGCTATTATATGCTACAAGTAGTGAAGACTCTGCACTCAACTGTTTTCCCAACAGAATAACTAATTCATCATGCTTCTCAGAAACAAAGGTACAACAATAAGGCAAAATCTGAGATCATCACCCTTAATTAATGCATTGGTTTACATGAAAGCACAACAGCATATTCAAAATGGTCCTTCAGTTTTCAAATAGAATTCGTAATAAATTTAGAAAAGTTTTCTTGAGATCATCAAATCAGAATGATGCTCCTTATTCAGAACTTCACGTAATAAAATTATAATAGTATGCTGTTTAAGTCATAAATAAAACCAAACTTCACGTAATGATTAAGGCCTGTAATACCTAGTATGTTGGGCGTAATTGGTTAAAGAGTATACATTTTAATGCTTATTTATCGCTTTGGGCTTATATCTTACCATCATAATTCAGTTTTGCAAGGTCGGTTCAAGGCAGGATTTCAGCATATATAAACCTGAGATTGGATTCGGATCCTTGATGTTACTCGTTACGTTCGCGATTACATGTTACACATCTGCTATTTTCGTTAGTTCATTAATAAATATCTCATTCTATTTTTATTATTTTTAGCAAAAGGATCCCACACTCCTCTAATTTATCTCATTCATATTTTATTAAAAAACTAATATGAAATAGTATAAAAATAGGACTCATATTTATTTTAGCATTTGATTGTCAAAGTAGCAGGGGAGTGTTAGAGTGTCATCACCTCTTAAAATAATATCATACCACCATTCCTAGCCAATTATTTTTACACGTGGACGAATAATAAGTTGTCACGTAGCAAAAAAAAAAAATCTGAAAAAGACGGTCAACAATATTTTGTACACTATACAACAATTTTTCTTGGCCAACAATATCCAACACGCTATACAACAATCTATAGATTGTTGTGTAGTGTTTATAATATTGTTGTGTAGCGTTTATAATATTGTTGTATAAGTGGTGTCACGGTGTCACTTTAAGAGGGGTTGTCATTTTAACACAAACCCAAAGTAGCATACGAATGATTTTATATTTTTGTAACTATTCATCATCAAAACAATGCATAATAGTGGAATATATTGACAATCAAATTCTAAAATAAAATCAAACTACATATAATGAATACTACCTCCGTCCCTGAAAATTTGTCCCATTTTTTCATTTTCGTCTATCCCCCAAAATTTGTCTCATTTCACTTTTACCATTTTTGATAGTGGACTCATGTTCCACTAACTCTTTCCTGCTCACATTTTATTATAAAACTAATATATAGAAGTAGGACCCACAATTCACTAACGTTTTCAACTCACTTTCCATTACATTTTTTAAAATCCGTACCGGATCGAAGTGAGACAAATTTTGGGGGACGGAGATAGTAATAATTAGTACTCCAAAATCTGAAATATAATTAAAATAACAAAATTGAAGGCGAAAAATGAAGGGGGGAAAAGTGACTATAGCCAGTAGTAGCCATTTTGAATAAAAAGTACTACCTCCGTCTCAGCGTAAGCGAGACGGTTCATTTTCGAACCTGTTTTGAAAAATTGATGATAAATGATTAAAATATAGATAAGATTATGTAAGAAATAGAATAAGGTAGAAGAAACTGTCTTCTATGTGCCAACCGAATAAACCCTTAGAAGAGTAAACATGTTAAGCCTCTATCAATTTATCTTTTTTCTATTTAAAATATGTTAATTATTAAAAACACTAGAGTACTTATTAATAAATTTTTTTTACTAAACTGAGAATTTGACTATAGCACAGTAAAGATCATATTTAGACAATTCTAGGATTTATATGATTATGTAAAAGTTAGTGCTTTCAAATTTAAAAGTTTATACCCCACAAAATGTGTTTCTTTTATGTGAAACTATATTGCAATTTATATTCAAATCCACATCTTATGCAACTACATGGAAAAGTTGTTATACTTATAATCGTGGCAAAAGCTAATATTCTGGCAACGTTATCGCATTATTATTGAATTTTGAAATTTATGCAACCCAGTGGAGACATGCCGCATATTTAACTGTGACCCACCATAAACCCAATCTCTACCCTAGGAATCAAAACTTGATGATTATACAAATCAACTAAATGACAAAACATATTAAAAAAAATATACTACCTCTGTCCCTGAAAATTTGATACATGTTACCATTTCAGTCCGTCCCTGAAAATTTGATACACTTCACTTTTATCATTTTTGGTAGTAGACCTCATATTCCACTAACTCATTCCTATTCACATTTTATTATAAAACTAATACTTTAAAAGTAGGACCCACATCCCACCAACTTTTTCAACTCACTTTCCATTACATTTCTTAAAACTCGTGTCGGGTCAAAGTGTAGCAAATTTTGGGGGACGGAGGTAGTAGTACTTACAAAATAAATATAGCAATCATCAGAGCAACGTTTACTTTTGAGGATAAAGTTGATAAAAATGTTTAAACTAATCCATTAGTATTTATATAGATGAACTAAATAATTTTGAACTTACTTGATTATAATATCATTTAAATATAATTTTAATTTTGTTCTATCACTAAATAAACGGCTGCTGGTACACCCAAAACGAAGTTCATTTAGGTTGGCCTTTGTTTGTTTAGTTCCTTTACCACAAAAGTGTGCTTTTATATTATCTACCACAAAGAGTTCTTAAAAGTGTACGTGCATATAATACTCCATATACCACAAAGAAAGCATCGATCCCAAATTAATTTAATTATAATAAATTATTAAGATCTACAGTTCAAAACAAATTAAGAAAAATCTTATTACCACTATATATAGGGAGTGGATTGAAAAGCCGCAGCTACCAAAATAAAATGAGTTGGATTACATATAATCAATTATGGGCTTTCCATGTGAAGTCAATTTATTTGGCATTTTCCTTTTGTCATTGTTTGTTGATTCTCATAAATTATGCTTTACCAAACATGCTGACGACCTAAAAAGAGGGGCGTGTAATAAAAGGGACTTATAAAAAGTGATTTTTAAAAAAAAGAAAGGGCAATTGGAGTCTCATAGATTTGGATAAGAAAATATGAGTAATAACTTTTATAAAAGCTATGAGTAATGGAGTGATATTTTGAAAGGAGATGAATAGTATGTGTCACTTTTTAATAAGCTCTAGCTTGCATCGCATCACTATGCAACTCTAAACAAATAGGACTGCGTAATCTATACAGAAATCCAGAAACCTAATCAAACCTTGCTCTACCTGATCTAATGAGTCACAATAGTAAATTACCCCAACTACTAAAGAATAATCATACTTAAAAAGTCTCAACATTTGAAGAACAAATTAAAGATAAAGGTAGGCATAAAAGTAAAGCAATGCTAGTGATCATTTGTAAATAGTACTTACAAGAATATAACATCTATTCGTATTCCTTTTTTGTAATGGCAAATAAAAACTTCCTCAGTCATTTGAAATGATACGAATTTTAATACATAATTGATAAAGTAAGAGTATGATAAAAGTAGTTGAAATAGTACAGTGAATGGTTTGATCCATAAATGATTGAGTAAAAGAGAATGATAAAAAGATAATAAATGAATATAGACTTTTCTATGGGACATGTGAAAAAAGAATTTGGGTCTATTTTTATGGGACGAAGGGAATATAAATTTAAAGGCCGCACCACGATGAATTAGAATCCAAAACTCATACAATACACTCTATCTACTGCTTGACCAACTCAAACACACAACTTCTACTAGTATTCTATTTATCCTAGCTTAGAAGGTCAATATATCATACTCTTATATAGAATATTGTTCCAACATTCCAAATTCAAACACCTAAATCTTACTCAAAAAGATTTATTTTGTTAATTCAATACTGACTAATGCGCAGTCGACAACATACACAAATGAATTTATAGATTCACAAGAGAAAATATATGGATAAATATAGGGATTAGGGATGCTCCAAAAATCAACAACAGTGAAAGCAAAAGCAAGAAAATTGGTCTTATCAATCCATCTTTAGCTTTATATACATATATATAGTACTCCTCTTTACAGCTTATTTCCTCACCCATCAAAGCATCAACTTTTCAAAACCCTAATTAATATGTGTGTGTGCTTATACTTATAGATGTCTTCTTGTCTTCTTCTATCAAGATCTTAATTTATCTTTAACACATGGTAGCAACATTAATTGAAACAAACATAGTCATGGAAATATTATCTCAAATGTGGTCTCTATTAGGGCTTCTAACAATGATCCAAAACATTCTCCCAACTCAACTCCTTGCATGGCTACATTGCCTCTCCGACTCCCTCCAAGACCTCCTCAGCCCTCACTCCTCCTTCGACATCCCCGAATTCACCGGCCACGGCGGCGTCGACGTCAACGACCTCTACCGCCAAGCCACCCTCTACCTCAACTCCATCAACCCGGCCTCCACCTGCCGCCGCCTCTCCCTCTCCCGCTCCAAATCCTCCACCCGAATCTCCTACTCCGTCGCCCCCAGCCACACCGTCGTCGACTCCTTCCGCGGCCACCGCCTCTCCTGGACCCACCACGTGGACACCGTTGAAGATTCGGTCGAGGAAAGGCGCACCTTCACGCTCAAGCTCCCCAAGCACTCCAGGCTCACGATCATCGCCCCATATCTGGACCATGTGGCGGCGCGTGCGGCGGAATTCGAGCGCGTGATGGTCGAACGCCGCCTCTTCACTAACAGCGCACGCGGCTCGTTCGATTCGGGATGGTCGTCGGTGGCGTTCCGCCACCCCTCCACGTTCGATACGCTAGCGCTGGAGCCGGAGATGAAGAAGCAGCTGGTGGAGGACTTAACGGCGTTTGCTGACGGCGGAGAGTTTTATAAGAGAATCGGCCGTGCATGGAAACGGGGTTACTTACTGTACGGACCTCCCGGCGCCGGGAAATCCAGTCTCATCGCCGCCATGGCGAATTTCCTCCGCTACGACGTGTATGATCTGGAGCTGAGCAAAGTGAAGGACAATTCCGAGCTCAGGGCTCTACTCCTCCAGACTACGAACCGTTCGATCATCGTGATCGAGGACATCGACTGCTCGATAGATCTAACCGGAGATAGAGGAAGGCCGGCGCCGGCGAAGAGAGGCAGCGAGGAGGATGTGGACCACGCGCGGCGCGTGACGCTGTCGGGGCTGCTGAGCTTCGCGGACGGGCTGTGGTCGTGCTGCGGGGAGGAGAGGGTGATCGTGTTCACGACCAGCCACCGGGGCGCGGTGGATCCGGCGCTGCTTAGGCGCGGGCGCATGGACGTGCACGTGAGCCTCGGCACGTGCGGGATGCACGCCGTGAGGGCGCTGGCGAGGAACTACCTGGGGCTTGACTCGCACGCGCTGTTTGCTGACGTGGAGAGGTGCGTGGAGGGTGGTGGGGCCCTCACGCCAGCTCAGATTGGGGAGATTATGCTGAGGAATAGGAGGGATGCTGACGTGGCGGTCAAGGCTGTTCTCGCGGCCATGCAGGCTAAGATTTTGGGTGCTGATGTGGATGTCGTGGAAGGCTGCGATGACGTGGCGAGGACACACGAACGCGTGGCAAACCCGGGGTTGTGTGAATGGCCGGAGAAGTTTGAAGGGAAGAAAAGGAAGGATCATATTCATAGGGGTAGTTGTAATTGGGAGAGTAAGGGGATCTTCCTTGTTAGACTCAAATTGAATAAATCTGATTATGGAAGAATAGGGGGTTAATTAATTGAAGTAACATGAGTTGTGGCAATTGTTGCATCGGCAGTTATTTTGAGAATTCTATCTTGCATGAAATCAATAATGATCTTGCTTTGTTTTACTACATTAAGTAAAGTTTAAAATGTAGGAGTAGTATATTTTGTTGAAATTAATTTGTAACTTAATTCCTTTACACTAGAATATTTTTTACCTAAAATTCATTTAGGAAAAATCTGACAAAATTCAATTGAAGTATAAAAAATTAAATTTAAGACAAAAAAATAGACATGAAAAAATGAAAGTGGTTGGAGTGGAAAAAGGTGGTCCTCACATGAAGCTTATAATACTCATGTATAGTCAAAATTGGAGGACTACAGTTTGATTATTACTTTGTGCATATGTTATTCTTTTACTGGGATAAAAAATAAAGGTTTAGATTAAATCTTTCACCTCATTATTGACACGTAGAGAATCTAGCTTTTCAATGTCTTGAAAGAACAAACATGCTATTATAAATATATACCACTCCTATTACTTCAAAAAAACATACATGATATATTTAATGAAGCATGAGCTAAGTAAGGGTTTGACAATCCTACCACATAGACAAAGGAACGGCCAACAAAAGCACCCAAAATAGAATAATATTCTCATACCACTAATTAGAGCACGATTTATTCGATGCCCCCATATAATAATAGTAGTAGTAATTTGAATTACCGAGTGAGCCACGTGGCCGAAATCTATGAATAGGACTCCACCTATCCGACGGTCCAAATTCAACATGGCCTCCTTTTCACCCAACCCCTTCTCTACAAAGAAACGAAATTAATCAGAGATCATCAAACTCAAATACTAACCAAAAAGCAATCGGAGATGGGGGTGGTGATGATCGACGGGACGACGGTGAGGTCGTTCGTGAACGACGAGGAGCATTTCGTGAAGGGCGTGGACGAGGCGTTCGTGGCGCTGGACCTGAACCAGGACGGCGTGCTGTCGCGGTCGGAGCTGAGGCGCGCGTTCGAGTCGACGCGCCTGGTGGACACGGACTTCGGCGTGGACGTGGCAATGTCGCCCGAGGATGTGACGAAGCTGTACGACTCCATCTTCGCGAGGTTCGACTGCGACAACAGCGGGACGGTGGACCAGAAGGAGTTCAGGGACGAGATCAGGAACATACTGCTGGCCATCGCGGACGGCCTCGGCTCCAACCCTATTCAGATGGCGCTCGAGGAGGGCGATCGGAATCTCCTCAAGAAGGCCGCCGATCTCGAGGCCTCCAAGACTGCTAAGCCTAATTGAATTCATCATCATCTTTTCATGTTTTACTTGTGTTGCTCTGTTTTTGTTTCTTTTTTTCAGTTATTGTGGCAAATGTGTGTTTGTGTTGTATGGTTATGGACCTTATGGTAGTTAGTTTTCCTTGGAATTTTAATGTTTTTGAATTTCTAAATGTATGAATTGGTGTAAGACTTTATTCTATATCCAATCGAATGACTCAAAATTGATGATTAGGACATGAAAAAAGGAAACGACGCCTGAGAGATTCGAACTCTCGCGGGGAAACCCCATGTACTTAGCAGGCACACGCCTTAACCACTCGGCCAAAGCGTCTTGATGCTTTTCTTTTCTTTTTTAATTTATTTATATATATAATTGCACCTTTTGTTGTATGAGTTACTTACATTATAGTTTCATATTGTTACAAAGAGTTTTAGATTTGAATAAATAATACAAAGCGTTTCATTTGTGATTCATTTTAATACATTCTAAGGAGTTTTTGCTCTCCTTTTTTAGTTAAAAAAATAAGTCGTATATATATGACTTTAACCATTGCGGCTCAACCACTCTTCTTAAATGAGTTTAAATTGAAAAATTCTCTTAAAGTTTACAAAAGCGGCATAAATTTACCTATAAATAGGTCTACTCTTCATTGTTAAACACACAAACAAATAGCTGTAATTTAGATATACATCTCATCCAAATTAAAACTTAATTGAGGATACATCTCATCCAAATTAAAACTTAATTGAGGATTTTAGGTGTCTAGACTATCATTCAATTTTATTAATCTTTTGAACTTCTTATTGGTCCAAATTACAATCTTAGACTTGGTAGTGTAATTACGGAACCTCAAAATTCAATGTTGTCACTTTATTGATTCGACCTTCAAACTAAATTCTTGGCTTTTTTTGTATTTTGACTCGTGTATTGGTGAAAACGAGTAGTCAAAAGAACAAAAGACCTCCACACAAATAGAGGTTGAACTGTAATTAACTTACAAAATATTCCACGACTTATATTTCATATTACTGCTCCACTTGTTTTGCTTATTTAAAGTGAGAGTATATTTTTTAGTAGTATATCTCAAATTGACATACGTTACGATACTCTCTCTTCCCAAAATAAGAGGCACATTTTACTTTTAACAAAAATGATAAGTAGATTTCATATTCTACCAACTCACTTTACTTATATTTTATTATAAAATTAATATAAAAATATAGATTTTATATTCACTAATTTTTCTAATTTATTACTCCCTCCGTTTCACTATAGTAGAATCATTTTTCCATTTTGGGAAGTTTCTTCAGAATTGAGTCATTTCCATATATGGTACTCCCTCCGTCCCACAAAAGATGTTACACTTGTGGGTCGGCATGAGATTTTAGGAGGTTTTGTTTTGTGTGTTAAATGGATTGAGAAAATATAATTTTTATATTCTTGTGAGAGTAAACTTTTTCCAAAAAGGGAAATGTGACATCTTTTGTGGGACAAACTAAAAAGGAAAGTGTGATATCTTTTGTGGGACGAGGGAATAGTAACTCTTTTCTCTTTTTTACTTTATTCTCTCTACTTTATTCACTTTATACTTTATTCTCTTTACATTTTCCTCTCTCTTACTTTTTTATCTATTTATTTAACACACTCAACATCCCTTTCTTAGACTCCATGCCCAAAAGTTCCACCTCAACTATAGTAAAACTGGAGGGGTAGTATATTTCTTGAAACTCATGTCCACACCAAATATAACTCCTATTATGAAATACTCCCTCCGTCCGCGAATAAGAGTCTCGTTTTCCCCTTTTAGTCCGTCCGCGAATAAGAGTCCCGGTTCACTTTTACCATAAATGGTAATAGGATCCCACCTTCCACTACTCATTCCACTCACATTTCATTTAAAACTAATATATACAAGTGTGACCCCTATTCCACTAATTTTTTTCCACATACTTTTCTTAATATTTCTTAAAACCCGTGCCGCCCATAAATGAGACTCATAATGGCGAACGTAGGGAGTAGAAGAGTACTCCCTCCGTTCTATAGTAATAGAGACGTTTTTTTTCGGCACGGAGATTAAGAAAAATTGTATTAGGTGAGTTAGATAAAGAGATAGTAAATTAGAAAATAAAAAAGATAGAGAGATGAAGAAAAAATAAAGTAAGAGAGAGTAGAGTAGATCTGGAAAAATGTGTTGACTTTTACTGAAAATGGAAATGTCTCTATTACTATGGAACGTATCAAAATGATAAAATGATTCTATTACTTTGGAACGAAGGGGAGATTACTATTTTGAAAAATAATAAAGTAACTTAAACACTCTTTCAAGTTTCAACTAATTCATTCAATCATTTCATATCTCCGTTTCAAACATCTAATCATCATTTTTATTTTGATATCCGTCCACAATTATATACTATCTCATTTATTATTTTACTTATAAGTATTTTTTATATTCTATTACTCGTATCACCTACATTTTATATAAGTATTCGTCCCAAACTAGTTGCACAATTTCATAGAATCCAGGAGTAGTTTATATTGATTCAATATACTCCATACTCATATTTAAACGAGTCCAGAGTTAATGATAAATTGATTAGTTCATTATTACACAATTAATAAAGTGTAAATGTTAAAAGTCAACATCGACGTCTCCCCTACGGACCGTGACGAAACGTAAGGCCTAACCCCACTTCACCTCTCTTCCCCCAAACCAAATTCCCAACACCCAATCCAATCCAATCCCTATCCCAACCACCGCAATCATGTCCGCCTCCCCCTCCACCGTCGTCCCCCGCCTCTTCTACCACCCCGCCTACTGGTGCCACTCCTGCGACATGAGCATCGGCCTCCCCCTTCCCCGACCCCCAACGCCCTCCTCTGCCCCCACTGCCACCGCGACTCCCTCGAGCAGATGGACATGGACATCGACGACTCCTCCGCCGCCCCCCCTCCCCCTCCCGACGACAACTTCCTCCTCAACAGCCCCTACCTCCACCGCCTCATCCACCACCTCACCTCCGCCGCCGCCGACCCCCGATCCGACCCCGCCCCCAAATCCTCCATCGATTCCCTCAAGGAATTCACCGTCACCGACGCCTCCATGCTCTGCCCCGTCTGCAAGGACCCCTTTCTCGTGGACTCCGTCGCCAAGGTCATGCCTTGCAACCACAATTACCATCCCGATTGCATCGTGCCGTGGCTCCAGATCAACAATTCGTGCCCTGTTTGCCGCTACAAGCTGCCCGCAGTGGAGGAGCGGGGGGCGGAGGGGTTTGTGGGATCGGTTAGGATTGAGGAATTGGTGGATGATGAGGCGGATTTGTACGGGTTTAGGGACACGCTGAGGCATATAGCGAGGAGGCATCGGTGGAATAATGATGAGAGTAATGGTGGGAGTGGGAGTGAGGGGAATTTGTTTTCTCCGACGCAGATCGGGGAGGTGGAGAGAGGGGATGGAGTTTTGGAGAGGGAAAACAGCGTCGAGACTGTGTCGAGCTGGCCGAGGTGGCAGGCGGAGGAGAGAGGAGGAGGCGGAGGAGGAGGAACTGACGATACTGATGCTTTTGCTCGAAGCTGAGGTTTTGGTGGGGAGTTCTAATTGGATTTTGTATTGTTACGCCATAAATTAGAGGTACAATTTGGTTACTTCTTTCTTTTGTTTTGGAGTTGAATCGGATGAATTTGGTTACTTTCTTGAAGCTATCTATATGTGCAAAAGTTTTAGTCTTGACCTATTAGATGATATAAATTGCATTAAAAAAAGTGTTCTTGAATATTAAAGCTCAAAGAACTCATTTTTCAAAGATTGACATCAGTGTGCAGCATGATCCTAGAGGCTGTAGGCATGTACTGATTGTATGGAATGCTATTTCATGTTCTTGCTTTTGGAGTGCTGGTTACCTAAGTTGCCATTTGAAAAAAAATTGTTGCTTTGTGCTTTGGTATTGATACTAGTTTTGAATAACTTTTGTTTCTTGAAGTTCACATTTTTACTTATTCCAGAGTTAATACAACACTTTTTAGTTTACGCGAAGGAAAGAGGGCTTTTTTTGAAGTAGTCATCTTTTATTCCAATTGTACTCATTTCATATACAATGTGCTTGATAAACTTCCATTCGCTTCACCTAAATGTTTTTGTGCTACTGAATAAGCATAGAACGAGGTTTTGCTAAGTTTAATGGTGTCAGAAGGTGTGTTGCTAGAAAGCTACTTTTTCTTTGAATTTTCATAGTTCATAAGTGATTAGGCTACATTCAAGACATTGGATATGCTGTTACATAGTTGGCCAAGAACTAGTTTTCTGAAAGCTACGTTGAACAAATAATTTAGCTTGGTACATGGAAAGATGGAAGTATATATTGCTTGCACTTAGTGTGTAATTCAATATTCTTTTCACCTTGCAAAAATAAGCCCTTTTCCTTGAACATTGTAAATGATCAATATAGGTGAGCAATTAATGATTAGAGAATGGTGATCATATATTGGAAATGCAGCAGAAATGAACTCTATGGTAGGTGCTTGGTGATTGTCTCCAATTGGTTTTTAACCTCAGTTTGATTAAGATTGTATATAAGCTTACACTCTTTTAGTAAAATCATGATGTTTCTTGTAAAAGTAGTAAAGTACAGACATTTATGCATGAACTGTCAACACTTACCTTTACACCCGTTTGTTGGCTCTACTGCTACAATTGTTCTCTGTCATTTGGTTTGGGGGGGAGGGGTGTTGGCATGCATGGTGGCATCTAAAATAGTAGTCCCTCCGTCCCACCCTAAGTAGTGCATTTACTTTTTGGCACGTGATTTTATGCAGTGTTGTTTTGTGAGTTAAGTGGAGCTAATGAAGTAAGAGGGAAGAAAAAGTAGAGAGAGTGATGTTTCTATATTAAGAAATGTGTCATTTAGGGTGGGACATCTCAAAAAGGAAAATGTGTCACTTAGGATGAGACGGAGGGAGTGTGATTTTTATGAAGGTTTAGAACTTGACTTACCCATATGGTTTAAACGGTAGCCTCTAGCTTACATCCTTGGTGTATGCTTCTTAAAGGAGAAAGAATCATGCCGCAACCATCTTTTGCGCTATGAATTTTGTTCTCTGAATCTCCCTCCATTAAGAACTCCTTAGCTTAGGGCTCACTTGATTGAATTTGTGTTCTATAAAGTCTGATACTTTCCCTTCATCTAGATTTATCTAATTTATGCATTTCCCATATCCCCCCTTTCTCATATGTGACGACTATTTTTTTGGGGCATGGGGGTGGTTGCTGAGAACTATTTGTTTGAAAAGATCCACACTTCTCTAAGAGATTGGTTGATAACACAATCACCGCGACACAGTTTTGCTTAGTTTATTATCAGTACAATGCCTATCACAGAGAAAGTTATTTGCCGAATATTGGGGTTGCTGATTCAATGAGCTTGTGTTATTTCCTGCACATGTTGGCTGGACACAATTTGTTGCAAACTTGTTGACTGCCTTGACCACTTGTCTTGCATTCTGTTTATAGCTGTTAATTATAAACTGTTTGGATAGTTAGTCATTTGGGATAAAAAGATGACATGTTTGCCATAATAGCGAGTTGTGATGCTAAACTTTATCTGGCCATATAAAATGTGTACTCTATTAACTCTACCTTGGAGGTTCTGTACTATTTCTATGGTAAAAATGTATTTATCAGGTGTATTTTGTTAGCTCTTATTAATTCCATTGTTGTAATGGCTTGGTGGTTTAGGACAGGTTGTCTAACTTACATAAAAAGCAGAATTAGAGTTGTGGTGCCTTGGTTCTATGCTTAAGCTAATCTGATAGGCCTTGCATTTCATATCACTTTTCTATTTGAGTCGGCCATGCCACGTGTCTTAAATATTTTAACCTGGCTTATCATTCTCGAATCCAAATAGAAATGAATGCAAAAACACTTATTTCTGGTTTACTACTTGGAAGAGTAAGCAAATGCTGAGCTCCTTCAACAGCTTAGTATTGAATTTTTTAGTTATCCTATTGCTGGTTTGAGGACTGAATATTGTGATTAATGATCAAGGAATTAAGTACTCTTTCTGCTACTGAGATTTAGTAGCTTTCTTTTTTAGCTTCATATCTGTCTTGCTGGATTGGCTGCCTAACATTTATTCATTGGTGGTTACGTTTTCAGGTTATGTATATCCCTAGGAGGTCAAGGGCCGAGGCCATGTTGTCACCTGTAACGAGTGTAGTGAAGTGTAAATTAGCCATAAATCGGCCGTGTCTCTTCCATTCAATAACCCCAAAAAGAAAACTGTGAATCTTCCCTTCCCTTCCCTCCCTGCTCTCAGCTTCTTGAAAGTGTGATTAATATACTCTGTAAATCACACTAGTTTGGTAATTAACAGCCAAAGGATTAATTGCATTTCATAAATCCCTCTTTGTAAAACCTACCTTCCATTCAAGATTGTTTGTTTCCCGAGCTAATACTATTAGTCGGAGATGGTGAAGAAAATCGATAATATGATCGGTAGAGCTTGGCTTATTGTGTGCTCTAAATTGTTAAATCTTGTGGAGAGACTATGATTACAACAGAGGCAAGAGGACTAGCCTTGATACTACATGATGTTAAATGAACAATTTATTGTTATTCATAATTTAATTTGTAATGCAGGATTATTTAGTTTTCCACATATCAGTTCAAGTTTATGTGAAAATTTGGTAACTTTATTTTATGCAATTAACAAATCTGCAGTTATGCCATTTTTCAAAGGGGCACACACTACTGTGAAAAGAATCACTTTTATTTATAAAACAATTTTTTTTTTGAAAATAATTTTATTATAAGAATAATGACTTTCAGCTGTTTACCTGAAACTTGTGGTAAACGACTGAAAGTTGGCCGTACATAATCGATAGAGTTAGAGTCGTGTTCATTTTTTAGATATACCTGAAACTTGTGAAAGTTGTCAAATCTCAGGATTTGGTCTCAATTTTTGTATTGATCAATTTTCTTATGCTTAATACTACAACATAAAGAATAAATAAAAGAATTAGTACATATATGCATCCTATAACTATACACGCTCCTCACTAAAGATGTATTGAACTAAACAAGACAGACTCGTGGAGCTATAAATATACCATCACAAGCCAGCAGAGTCTGGCCAAGGTCGATCGCATCGCCACCAGAAGAGCCGTAGGCGTCCTGTCTGTCGGGCATGAAGTTGAAGGATCACGCCATATGACATTAGTTGAGATGACGTTAGTCCTTATTGTGTCAAATGAGTGACTGGCATTGCACATGCATTCCGGGATAGGATATTTGGTGACGTCCCTCTCGGCCTTGCAAAGGAATCGCGGTGCAAGTTTTGGATGATGTTGTGAACTCACTCTCCTCCACCTAGAACTCCGAGGGATAGATATGGCCTATTTATTGCAGCACACACTTTATCCATGAAGGGGCATTTATAATGGTATTTCAATTTTTTTAAAAAAATAATGATCAAAATAGCACTAGTGAAATTTTTTGAGGTGGGGCATTTGCCCCCTGTAGGATGCATGTACATCCGTCCCTGTCTAACATAGTAAAGGTTTCCTAAGGGGCGTGTTTCCTCTCTTTGTTGGGCACCTCTCTTCAAAAGGGTGACAAGAAGACATGTGATCTCTATATTTTATATCATATCTTTAGTCGATCTGGAACATACATAATAAAATGATTTTTCAAAAGTTTGAGCCAAACTAGAAGATCGAAAAGAGAAGACCATTTTGGCAACTTACGTTATGGAATACAGGTGACTGTCCTAACCTCCCCCATAACACAGATGTCAATCGATCAAGTGCACGACCTCAGGTTCTGGAGTGAAGATTGATACCAAGTTTGTGTTGTTGGGGTTGATGTTTCTTTGGCTCTTTGAGTGTTTAGAGTTTAGCCTGTCTGTTGGTGTTTGACTTAAATGTCGTTGTACTCTTCTGTTTTCGATTTTTGCAGCTTGACATTTAACCGCTTGTCTTGAACCTTTGCTTGCTGCTTGTCGGCTCGAGCCTTTTTCAATATATTAAACAAATAGTAAGTCTAACAATATTTTAAAAGCGGAAATAATGCCACCTATCAGAATTCGAAAGGATGGAGCTGACATCAAAAAGTAGAAATATTTATTAATTATAGAATTTTAACTCATTCATAATTACACGTGATTAATATTAATGAATCAATTGGCCCAAAACATTGCAATTGGGCTTCGATAGCTCTACTTATGAATGTATATTTTTTTTCAGAATAATGGAAACATCAAATGTGTTAAATATTGGGCCAATGTTTAATTGAGTTAGTATAAAAGGAAATATAAATAAATCTACTAAAAGGAAATCAAAATAGTATAAAAGGAAATATAAATAAATATACTAAAAGGAAATCAAATCATCGTATATATGAACAGGATTCTGACTTGGAAATATAAATCTATACTAAAAGGAAATTAAATGGACGCTTAATCTTTAACAAAAATAATAACAGAAATATGCACTCTATATATAGACTAATTCCAAACGTGCACATCGCATAATATATTCAAACAATTCATAGAATTATACAGCATTCAGCCACATAGCTATGAACAACTATATGCTGTTCCAGATCCTCTTGCATCTTCCTGTACGATCCCTCTTGAGATTCATAAGTGTCTGCAAATTCTGGTATTACATCATTGATTCTTCACACTTTAAATATCAGCACACCTTGCGGCTTAACAACAAGAATGATGAGGAGGTATATCTACACTTTTCTTTAAATCGTGAATATAGTCTTTTTCAGAAGCAAGTTTCGATAAATCTCCTAGACAACGGGAAGTCATTGAAGTCGCACGACTCATATATCTACCTAAGGGTAGTATCTGAGGCGGTTAAGGGTCTAGTCTGCCTAAGTTCTCCTTGTTCGTTAGACATTGCAATATGCAATCCCTTTTTAGGTCAATTCAAGATTTTACCTGTTTCTCCTACTTACTCCCAAAGACATCACATTAATCACCAAGTGGTGGGACTGGGTTTCCACGAAGATTACAAAGTGGTGCAGCTGCTGTCGTCCTTGGAGCCTAGATGTTTGCACGCCAACCTGTATTTGGCAATGACAGATTCTTGGAGAAAATTGGATTTGGATCCAAATTTGGTCATCAATGAACCCATCAAGTCGGTTTGCAAGAATGGATCCTTTGCACACTGGAAAGGGCAAAACACAAGTGGTAAGGAGATTATACTAAGCTTTGATATAAAGAATGAAGTGTTTCGAACAATCACAATATTGTGTGACAGTGTACTTGGTCACTCAATGATTCTTGTTATGTTTATTATAGAGTTATGGAAGTTGAAGATTTATGAGTTGAGCTGTGAAGGAAGTGAACTTATTTGGAATAATGTGAATAATGTGGAACTGCGTTCTTTTTCTGCGGCCCCGCCTATTAGGAGGATTAATGATATTCCTATTTGGTGGATTGATGATATTCCTATTAGGAAGAATGATAATTGTGTGGTCCTTAGAGAGTTGCGTATTCGGAATGATTATATTCCTATTGGGATGAATTATAATACTGATTGTCAGTCGGGCAAAGTGATTTTGTATGATTATCGTGCTCGGAAATTGATCGGATGTTTCAAGATGCATGAGAGCTCGAACACGATTGATAATATCATTGAGTACGAAGGAAGCTTTGTTTCACCATAGAATTAGTATTATGTTTAGGGGATATTAATTTTGTACGTAATCATCTTCTTCTCAAAGCTGATTAGAACACTAAGCATATTCTTTTCTTTCTAATAAAGTGATCCAGTTATTTTGTGCTTAGATATTGATACTAGTTCTTTGATATGATACTAGAGCTTGGCTTATTGTGTGCTCTAAATTGTTAAATACCGTGGAGAGACTATGATTCCAACAGAGGGAAGAGGACTAGCCTTGATACAACATGATGTTAAATGAACAATTTGGTAACTATGTTATATATTTTACGCAATTAACGAATTTGCAAGCGTTGTGCCATTTTTAGAAGGGGCACACGCCTACTGTAAAAATAATCACTTTTATTTATAACAATAATTTTTTTAAAAATAATTTTATTATAAAAAAATGTCTCAACATTAATGAAAAAAGAGGGAGTATAAATTAATTTATTTTTTCCAAACTATATTGGTGATGCCATTCAAATTATATTTGTCTCAACCATTTTTATCATTTAAATAATATAGTACTGCCATTTTATACAGTAAGTATAATTTTTTATTTAAAAATAAAATAGTTTGGATTTTGACCTTTGTAGGATTTCTGTAACAGCCCGCTTTCCTAGTGTACAATAAATGCGGCGACTGCTACCAAAACGGACTCAAAGAAATGAACGAAGGCTAGGGTTTCAATTAAAGAGTGTTGAACAAAAGATTAGAAAGAACTATCAGAGTGTTTAAAGCAATAACTTAACCTCGAAACTCGAATAAGAAAAGGAAGGTGTAATAAATGACGTTCAACAATGTCAAGAGTATGACATAGTTTTCCAAGATAAAAACCACAAGATAGTCTAAAGCCTCTAACTCGAAAGGAGAGTGCAACATATTCGAAATAAACATAAGTGTATCAAAACTCAGCGGAAAACGACCAAGAGAAAGAATAGCTATGTATGAAGACACA
Source organism: Salvia hispanica (assembly GCF_023119035.1). Taxonomy (NCBI): domain Eukaryota; kingdom Viridiplantae; phylum Streptophyta; class Magnoliopsida; order Lamiales; family Lamiaceae; genus Salvia; species Salvia hispanica. Next base: position 5,809,619 of record NC_062965.1, read on the forward strand.
ACTACGCTTGATATTTCAAATATCCATCTTAATTAATTATCATGCTCAACACCCGCCACCGCTCGTCATCGTTCAACCTGCACATAAGGAAAACACATGCAGGGCTGAGTATTTTGAAATACTCAGTGAACTCGTTGCCAAAACATTTTATAAGTTATGCCACCCTTACCAAGTGAACTCGAGTTTTAAGCAGTTTAAAGAGGATTTCACGAGTATCACAAAATATTTAAGATAGATTGGCCAATCAAACAACTCCCCATTTTCTCATCAATTCATAAATCACAATCTTTCCATAGTGCGACGAAAGTGTGGCCACACTTTTCGCCCACGAGACCGGCCGACTAGCAATGATAGCTCCCGATCCCCTCGTGTACACAGCTGGTAGGGTTTGCGGCCCGTACTCGGACCCGAATTCGTATAACATATCCACAGCCCTAGCCCAATGGAGCGAACTCACAAACTAGGCATCAGGCGCACAATATCACAACAAAACAAACATAGGCATGGCATAACAGTTAAACTACCCTTATAACACCAATAAATATTTTTGCAAGAAGTAAAAGAGTTTAAGAATAAAGCCCACCTCGACTGCTTAGGTTTCAAGTATGTTCTTTCCTTTGCTATCCGGCTTCGCAACTGAGGTTTCACCTTTTTTAATCACATAGGCACACATATCACAAATTAGGTTCAACACTACTCTTACTGATGCATGTCTCGATGTTTTTCCCTCTTCCCAACGATTTATCTTATCATTACTAATCAATAAAAATCATGTCTATCGTACCATAATATTTAGCCATCAAACACACTCTACAAACACAACACACACATGACACACACACACACACATGAAACATATTCCCACATCCCTTTATATCCCCCTTTCACTCAACCAAGAAGCATGAGGGTTCAAGAAGACCGATTAATCGGTTAGAGAGAAGAGGAATCAAGTAGAAACAAGAAGATGGATATAAAAATATCTTATGAGAAAAATGAACGGTAGAAATTAAGTATTAGGCTTGGTTCTTCAAGATTCTTGGATCAAACTTCAATTCTTGTTCAAAAGATGACAAAATAATGGATAATGGAAGAAGAAAAATTTGGAGAGAGTGAAGAAGGGAGGGAGGCGAAAATTATGGGGCTAGGGTTAGGGGTTCCTCTTATTTATAGTGCTCAATAAGATCTTTAGGTAAATAGAATAGAATATTTGGTAAGATTTTATTCTACACAATGAATAAAATAATATTGTGAAGTAGGGAAGAAGAAATACCAAAAATAAGTTCTAAGGCATAAACATGGAATTTTCGAAAATTAGGCCTTCTAATTAGCCATGGTTTCGTTTTGGTATATTTTACGGAGTAGAATAAAATATCACGGAGCAAAAATGAAATAAAAATTCTCCCCCATTGGCCTAGAAATAGGCGTGTGATTTGGTGCCTAAATAAGGCATGGATTTTTTGAATGTTGACTAAATTAAGGTATGGAAAGATTTGGTAGAATATTTAAATTCTAGGTATGGAAAGAAATCAAACAAGGGATTAATAAAATAATTCTTTCCTCCCTATAACAAGTGATTTTTGAAAATCACTAGAAAAACAAAGGGCTCGATTTTTCTCCCAAAAAGAATAAGGAATAATTGAGTTTTGGATTTAATTTGGATAAAAATCTCAAGAATTAAATTAAATCCGGAAAAATAGAATTCTTCCTCCAAAAGGCTAGGGGTCGAAAATCACAAAACCAAAAATTTAGGTGACAAGTATTTATGGGAATTTCCTCTAATATTCTCACTCACCCTTAAACAAATAATTCACCTTATAAATTAATTAATCACATAAATTTCATAATTCAATAAATCACATGTCACATCATAAAATCAATAAGTTTGACTTTTCAAACTTTCAACGCAAACCCTAGACTCAACTCGGCCATAGCATCACATACAATAAATACATTCACGACTCCACGTCATTACTAATAATTAAAAGGGCTCTCAAATTAGGGTTCGGAAATTCGGGATGTTACAATTTCCCTACTAGTTTTGACTTTTGATCATTTGGATTTTGATAAATTCTATACTTCAATGAAAAAGTCATGCAGCCTAATTCTATACTTCGACTAAATGATCTCAAAATAGGGCTACGAATAGCTTGTTTTTTTTTTTTTTGTCATGCTCCCTAAGTTCCTGAGTAAAAGTCATGCTTTGTCATTTCCATCCATCCCTGAAATAAGAGTCATATTTCACTTTAACCATAAATAGACATTCATTATAAAATCAATATATAAAAATAAGGTTCATACTCCACTAACTTATTCAACTCATTTTTCTTATATATATTTTTTAAAACCCGTGTCATTACCAAATAGATCTCCTATTATGAAACGGAGGAAATTCATTATTAGATGCTGAAATTAATACTAATGCTGAAAAATTGTGTTAGTGGAAAATGACTCTCCCTTTCATTAGAGGGAGAAGAATTTCCTAATTAAAATGGAAGGTTTCTATTTGAAATTTTGAATAATAATAGTCGTAGTAGTATATGATTAAGAAGGTAGTTGTGATGAATGTGTGAGGACATATAGCACATAGTTTAAGTAGAAGAGATATTATCATTCAGTTGGATCCCAATTATATCTCTTTACCAAGCCTGCCGTAGGATCGCGATTTCCGGTAAAATAGATGCCAACATGTTTGGCTGTCCAATTACAAGTCATATTGCACGTTAATCCGATCTCAAAATTAAACACTTCAATTGTTTTTATAAGTATATTATCCCACCAAAATTCAAAAAAAAATAAAGTCCTTCCCCAAATGTTAGCACAAAAACTCCATTGAAAATCACGATGTGCAGGAAGAGTATGGAATCCCAAATCATCGTGATAGGGACCTGATATTCTATTTTATTCCGGAAGGGAGCTGATATTGTCTCCATATATTTATTTAGTTTATTTATGTTTTAGTATTATTTAGTTGATAAGATTTTATTTACTTTCCCTAGTGGTTAGGATTTGATTTGCTTTTGATTTACTTCCCTAGTTTAGGAGATCTTTTTTGTACCACTCATATTATAAATATGTGTGAAGTCTTTTATTATTATCAAGCAGAATGAAGAATTAAATTATTAATCTCGTTCTCTCCATCGGTTCTCCCTCTTGGAGAAACCGCCAATCTCTCCAAATCTCTACAAAGTCACGTTGTTTTCCTCTCTTCAGTATTTTCTCTTCCATAGGAATTAACCTCACGTTAATTCCTATCAAATTGGTGCTTTCATTAGGTTCTCATCCTCCTATTGATTTCTACCACCATGTCCGTCTTGCTGTCAAACTCTCCTCCAGACTCTCCTCCTCGGTTTTCTGGTGTTAACCATGTGAGATGGATTTTGGATGTTCAGGAGTATTTTGACTATCATTTGTTTTCTGATACCCGTATGGCTCCACAAGTATCGACGCTCGAATCCTGATTGCTCATGGCAAGAATTTCTAGATGCTGTTTATCATAATTTTGATGAGGATGCCATTTATTTCGCCGAGACGAATAAACTTCTCAACAAAATTATAGAGGGAGTGGCATATTTAGCTAAAAAGGAGGCTATGGCTCAAAAGGAGGCCACATCTGATTCTGTCATTAAGCTTGTTGCAAAAAAGGATGATGAGCCAACAACAAATGTCAAGTTTGATCCCATCATCGAAGAGATGGTAAAAATTGATGACGAATCGCCTCAAAAGCTGGATGTGCCAATGGTTTTGGTGGAAACCAAATTTCCTCCAAAATCCCGTAACCCAAAAATCAATGTTGTCATCATTGGTTATGTCACTGAAGTCCCGGAAGAGATCTCATGTCCAAAGACGGATTCTCCATCACTCGTTGTTGTCCTAAACGATATAATTTTGTTTGCAGACGAAGATCCAAACAAAGACAACGAGATGGAAGATTATTTTTCTGACTTCCACCTTGAGGGCAAGGTGATTTTCAACGGTGGGAGAGTTGATAGGGACCTGATATTCTATTTTATTCCGGAAGGGAGCTGATATTGTCTCCAAATATTTATTTAGTTTATTTATGTTTTAGTATTATTTAGTTGATAAGATTTTATTTACTTTCCCTAGTGGTTAGGATTTGATTTGCTTTTGATTTACTTCCCTAGTTTAGGAGATCTTTTTTGTACCACTCATATTATAAATATGTATGAAGTCTTTTATTATTATCAAGCAGAATGAAGAATTAAATTATTAATCTCGTTCTCTCCATCGGTTCTCCCTCTTGGAGAAACCGCCAATCTCTCCAGATCTCTACAAAGTCACGTTGTTTTCCTCTCTTCAGTATTTTCTCTTCCATAGGAATTAACCTCACGTTAATTCCTATCACATCGTCACCCGATGCACAATGCAGCCGAAATGGAAAAGAAGAGTCTGGGATGCCTCTGTTTGGAGGAAGATCATTGATAACATGAACTTCATAAAACCCAGTAAGTAAGCAATTACTCTTAAACCCAAAAATACTAGCATCAGAAATACAAATAAATATAAAAATAAAAACGATGATCATTTTCATCTTGTTTGAATTACGTAATGTCGACCAAGATGTGGAGTTAATTAAGGAATGAGTGCACAAGAAAACTGAAATTAAGTCTGATTTGAAGCTTTTCTAAGTTTTTTGGTGAATTGCAAGTGTAATTTAGTTTTATGGTATGTGAGCAACGAAGCATGCATGTATGAAGGTTACAATTCGTTATTTTAATTATTAAATTAATCATGGTTAATTAATATGGCAGTATAATTAGAATTTTTTTCCCATACTATACTCTAACTATGAATTAGTAAATCATAGAATCAACTAAGCTATTTGAAAGTAAATATTCTTAATAGTTATATTGCCAATTTGTTAGTAAAGCCTAACTAACAATCACGAAATTAAGCTAAAGTACTAGAAACAGAAACAAAATGAAATGGTACACATTTTCTAATGAGAAATTTGTTCAGCCTCAAGTTATTATTGTGAGAAAATTATTATAATTTGAAGATGGATAAATGTAATTAATACTAGTGTTTAGCAATTACTACTATATACCTATAAATCTCATGCATGCTTCGTTGCTCTCCCACCATAAAACTAAATTACACCAAAATTTGGAAAACCTTTATTCAAATGAACCTTAATTTCATTTAAACTCACTTCCTTCCACAACTTAGTCGAGATTACATAATTCACACGACACAATGAAAATGGTCATATTTTCCATCTGTATAATTTTTAGTATTTCTCATGCTAGCTTTTTAGGCATGGAGAAAAGACGAAGGTTACGAAGCTGTTCAGTTACTAATAACTTTTATGAAGTTCATATTATCAATGATCTTCCGTCAAACACCGGTGCCCCAAACTCTTCTCTTCCATTGCATTTGCATTGTGCATCTGACGACGATGATTTGGGATATCATTATCTTCTCACACAACGTGATTTTCATTGGAGTTTCTGCATGAACATTTGGGGAACGACTCGTTTCATTTGTGAGTTATGGTGGGACATTACAATTGCAAAATCATTTGTAGCGTTTAATTTTGACATTGGATTAAAGTGCAATACGACTTGTAACTGGATAGCCAAACACGATGGCCTCTATTTTACCGGCAATCAAGATCCTGCACAAGGCTTGGTAAAGAGATATTATTGGTCCGAATTCGAATGATACACCATCTATTTTATATCTCACACATTGAAGATAAAACTAGCTTTTGTTAGCAAATAATGATTAGCATTTAGCAAGACAATCTTTTATTGAGATGACGATCAATGGTTTGTGTTGTAGTTTCTAGCCGATTTGTTTGATGAATATATATGGGTTTCTAGTTGAAGGCTACATGTAATTTGAACATTCCATTTTGTTAAAATTTGAATTTTAGTTGCCATCATATCTTATGCGAGTGTGGATTTCGTAACTCATTTTTTCTTTTATTTTTTAAAGATTTTTCTTATTATAATGAGTGATGGATCTAGAAAACAAAACTTGTGGGTGGAGCTTGCCAGTTGAAGAATGATGAGCATCGTTTGCATCCGCTTGGATTGGAAGATCATTATTTTTTCTTTTAGTAGCTATCCGAATCATGAAAATGCATTTCCTAAGATGTGTAACATACACCCACCATGATAAGTCCCAGACTATAACATGGACTAGTGGCGGGGTTGTTAATCCCGCCCGACCCCACTTGACATGTAAAATTAAAAATATTATATTCAAATTTAATATATATAATGATCAACGTTTTTATAGTAATAAAAAAAAAAAAAAGAGAACAAAGCAAAGTTTAGAGTAATAAGATTTAGTTTTGTCAGCCCAAATGGTTTGGGCAATGTTACTCGGAAACCAATATTTTCTAAACGCTATCAATCCATTTCAACCCAGTTATATCTCTTTACCAAGCCTGCTGTAGGATCGCGATTGCCGGTAAAATAGATGCCATCTTGTTTGGCTACCCAGTTGCAAGTCGTATCACACGTTGAACTGATTCCTACATTAAACGCTTCAAATGATCTTGTGATTTTAAAGCCCCACCATAAATCACATGAGAAACTAGTGGGTAGAAAAAAGTTAACGCAGAAACTCCAATGAAAATCACGTTGTGTAGGAAGAGTATGATATCCCAAATCATCGTCAACAGATGCACAGTGCAACCGCAATGGAATAGGAGGGTCCTCGGCTCCAATAGTTGAAGGAAGATCATTGATAATATGAACTTCTAAATCTATACTCCACCAACAGGTTGGACCTACAACGTGCGAAGAACTAGCACCACAAATACTAATAATGATAATAATATAAATAAAAATTAAGATGCTTTTCATCTTGTTGTATGAATCATGTAATCTCGATTAAAATGTGAAAGTAAGGGAAATCAAGGTTGATTTGAATGAAGGTGTTCCAAGTTTTGGTGCAATTTAGTTTTATGGTAGGTGGGCAATGAAACATGCATGAGAATTAGCTACTAATTAAAACTAAATACTCTTATACTAGTAGTTATGTTGCTAGCTAATTATTAGTCATTTATGTTTATTAAAGGTTGAGCTGTTAAAGTTGTGGTCCCATAATATAAGAGAGGTGAATTTTACCTTTATTTCTATTTTTACAATGTTCAATGTTAAAATATTTAGATGTTTTTTAATAAGTTTATACATTTGGAAAAAACGAATCATAATTTGCAGGTCGACCAAGACAAATTATCATTCGATGGATTCAGGGAGGGGCAGGAGAGTGCGATCGCTCCTCCCCGACGACTAGTTACTCTAGACCCGGATTTAAATTTTGCATGGCCGCCTCCTTCGTTTGGTTCCAACGTCGCCCCGAAGAAGAAGGAAATCGCCTAGTGCTATCTTGGGTCAATTTGTTGCATGTCCAAGCAATATTAAATTTAAGTCTGACACTTAAACCGCATATTCTTTTTTTCTTGTAACATCGCACATCTCCCGGATCTACGCATACATATATCTTCTGATGTGAAGCCGTAGCCCACCAAAAGCATTAGGATGAGATTAATTGAAATAAATCATTAAGGTGGTGTTCGATTTTCTAGATAAAATAGTACACGATACAATCTAGGATAGAGTTGTGAGATTATTTTAGTCATAGGAGGTTAGCTATGACTAATTATCCCATGATTATCCATCTATGATTGAGTTGTGGTATTTAATCTCATGAACCAAACACACTACATATTTAATCTCGGGATACAATCTTGCAAACTGAACACTCATTTGTCATCACAATCAAAGTTTGATGATCCAACATACTCCATTCATCCCATAAAATATGGACGTTTAGGTCTACACGAGTTTTAATACACAATTGGCAAAGTAAGAGAGACAGAGAGAAAAAGTAATTGGAGTCAATGACGGACCCAGGTGGGATCGAGTGGGGTCGACCGACCCCACCATCGTCCGACGAGCACTGCCGGAAACTCCATTCATGGAGTTCCGAGATCCCGCGAAACTCCACGTTCGACCCACCGTAGCTCCGCCTTGACCCCGAACAACGGATTTCAACCACAATCCTTCATCCTTCGCTGGAAATAAAAGGAAAGATAGAGAATGTCTTGGGAAGAATAGTTGAGAGAATGGAGAGGGCAGAGTCAGGGTTCAGATCTACTGGGGAAGAAGACGCGTTATAGTTGATAAAATGGGCTAAAATTGGGCCTACTATTAAAACTAGAATCTTTACTGTACATAAATTGTGATGGGTAGACTTATTCAATTAAAATACTTATTGATTAACATAACATAATTATATTAATAATTTTTTATTGGTGATAATATCATGTTAACGTAATACTTCTTTATTCGCTTTTTCTAATTTATCAATAAACATTAAAGTGATTATTTTAAATAAATATTTTAATGCAACTTAAAAATAAATATAGTACTAAATAGAAAATAAACTATTTAAATTATAATATATTTTATTAAATAATTAATTAAATATTATATTTCATTATTTTGTAGTCATATATTCGACCCCACGAGTGTCAATTCCTGGATCCGTCATTGATTGGAGTATTTGTTAGTGGACTATTGATATAAAATGTGCATATTTTTATGGGATGAATGGAGTATAAATTATGTCACTACCAAGTTTCCTTGATCGTAAAGGAATTGTTGTTGAAGTACAATATGTGATATAAACCCTATTATCATATTTTGGTAACTAATAATCTTATTTGTCTTTCTTAAAATTTATATATGCTAATTCTAATCAATGTTTGAAAGTCAGATATAAAGTAAAGGATGTATCATTCAATAAAAGCCCAATTATATCTCTTTATCAAGTCTGCAGTAGGATCACGATTGCCGGTAAAATAGATGCCATCCTGTTTAGCTACCCAGTTACAAGTTGTGTTGCACGTTAATCCGATGTCCAAATTGAACGCGTCAAATGATTTTGCGATTGTAGAGCCCCACCATAAATCACATATGAAACGGGTGTTTCGCATAATGTTCATGCAGAAACTCCAATGAAAATCACGCTGTGTGTGAAGAGTATGATACCCCAAATCATCGTCTCTGGATGCACAATGCAACCGCAATGGTATAGAAGAGTCTGGGGCACTGATACTTGAAGGAAGATCATTGATAATATGGACTTCATAATCGTAACTCCACCAACATGTTGGTCCTTCCAATGGCAAAGAACTAGCATCAATAATACTAATAATGATAATATAAATAAAAATTATGACCCTTTTCATTGTGTAATATATCTCGATTAAGACGTGGAAGGAAGGGAAATCAATGTTGATTTGAATGATGGTTTTCCAAAGTTTTGTTGTAATTTAGTTTTGTGATAGGTGGGCAATGAAGCATGCATGGGTATTAGCTAGCTACTAATTAATTAAAATGGGTAGTTACTACGAATTTGATGGATCGAGTAATTATATACTGTGCTTATATTTTAGTGAAAGAATTCCTTATTTTAAATATTATTGACTTGGATATGAAACGGATCGAGGTGCTCACAAATGTATGTTTGGCCAAGCTACAATTCACCAAATTAAACACCCCTAAATTGGAATGATACTTCATATTTTCATTAGTACTATACATCCCAAAATTGTACATTGTTTTTTTTTTTTTTTTTTTGGTAATTGCAATATAAATTGGACTTATATCCATTTGACCAACATATAGACATACATAATTGTATCACAATGATTAGATATTTCGAAATAATGATTGGTTCACTTCCGATATATGTATGAGTTTGTTTTTTATACTACTCGGCTAGTAAGACATTTTAAAAGCAATCAATAAATCGGGAAAATTATATTGAAGTCATATATTCATATTGACATTGGATAATTTCCATTTGAATGACGAAGTATATTCCATCAATTTGTGATATAAGATGTGATCATTTGGCTTCATCCCAATAATATCTCTTTGCCAAGCCTATTGTAGGATCACGGTTGCCGGAAAAATAGATGCCATCATGTTTGGCAATCCAATTACAAGTCACGTCGCATGTAAATCCGATATCCCTATCGTACACATGAAATGATTTTGAAATTATGGAGTGCCACGATAATTCGCAGAAGAATAGAGTACTTTGCACTATGTTAACGCAGAAACTCCAATTAAATTCACGTTGTGCGGGAAGAAAATGATATCCCAAATCATTGTCAGCAGATGCACAATGCACCATCAGTGGATGAGAAGAGTCCGGGGCATCGCTGTTTGGAGAGAGATCATTGATAACATGAACTTCATGATAATTAGTAAAACTGCATCCTCGTCTTTTCTCAATGCCAAAAGAACTAGCATCACAAATACTAATAATTGTCAAAATTAAAATTATGACCGTTTTCATCTTGTAGTATGAATTATGTAATCTAGTGTAACATACAGAAGAAAACTGAAATTAAGGTTCATTTGAATGAAGATTTTCGCAGATTTGGTGTGATTTAGTTTTATGGTAGGTGGGCAATGAAACATATATGCATGAGGTTTAGCTTCTAATAAAAGTGGTAATTACTAGAATTTGATGGATCGAATAATTATATGATGCGCTCATGTTTAACTTCGGTTTGCAAGATTGTATCCGAGATTAAATTAGTAGTGTGTTTGGTTCATGAGATTTAATCCCATAATTAGTCATAGCTAACCCCCTATGACTAAAACAATCTCACAGCTCAATCCTAGATTGTATCTTGGTATTATTTTATCTTGGAAATAGAACAACACCGTACTATATAATTAATCATGGATAATTAATATTTGGCATTTTAATTAATAGAGAAAATTGGGTCGGGCCCAATTCTTTTGAGGCCTATATATTGGAATCCCAATTAGGCCTGTTTCGATTTATGCATTGCTACTTGTAATGAGCAATTTGTGTTGTGCAGCCTCAAGTGTGATTATTGTGGGAGAGTTATATTATTATTAATTTAAAGGTGTATAAATAATTTTTAAGGCTATTATAATTTTAAAATGTATAAATAATTAAAATATTGTTTCTGTAAAGCAATAGCCAATTATTGAGGCGTGAAATTGTCCGCATTGTTAACCAGTTGGCGTCCCATTTTGAACTACTTTCTTGCGTCTAAATTATAAAGAAAACCCTTCCAAAGTTTGTGTTCCAAACTTACAAAATTAAGATTCTTTTTTACAAATATTTTTAAGGCTATTATATCCACATTACACATTTAAGTAATATTTAGTAATCATACAATACTATATTATCTATAATCAAGTACTACCTCCGTCCCCCAAAATTTGCTACACTTTGACCCGACACGGGTTTTAAGAAATGTAATGGAAAGTGAGTTGAAAAAGTTGGTGGGATGTGGGTCCTACTTTTAAAGTATTAGTTTTATAATAAAATGTGAGTAGGAATGAATTAGTGGAATATGAGGTCCACTACCAAAAATCGTAAAAGTGAAGTGTATCAAATTTTCAGGGACGGACCAAAGTAGTAAACTGTATCAAATTTTCAGGGAAAGAGGTAGTAATTATTACTATCCTTATAAATCTATAGTTAAATCTCAACACAATTATTTTACCAAGTCAAAACTTTCTTAATAATTATTAAAAAAAATTGTGATATATATTAATTCAGAATATACGCACCTATCCATCGTGCCATGAGTATAACAAAGGAATGAGTTACGAAATTTACAGTGGTATTAGGTATGATAGAAACTAAATTTATATTTGACCAAAATGAAATATCAGCCTTCACACCAAGTCAAACAGATCGGCTAGAAAACAGATGGAAATTTCCATTTCTCCCTCTATATATATATGTACACATACATGACATAGATCACCATCAAATTAATCAAAGTTTCATCCAATATTCAAATTCTGTGACTAGCAAGCTTTTCCTTGATCAAAAAAAAAATATCATACTACTAATTGTGAAGATGGAGATGGATTTAGGAAATAACATGGTGTTGAAAGTGGGGCTATTCGTTGTGGTGCAAGCCTTAGTTTATATCATCCTATCTCAGTCATCCAACGTCTTCTCCAAGACTCCAAGATCCCATTCCTTCAAGTCTGTCCGCTCCCTAAGCATCCGCCGCTGGGCCGCCGCTCTAGCCGACATTCCGGCCGGCGGAGAGCAGCCTTCTCCTCCCAAGAAACCCCTCATTTAGTTGACTCAATAGTAATTTCCTTGTGTTTTCTCGATTGCTCCAAATTATTCTTTTCTTCTTTGATTTGTTTGTGAATAAATTGTATTGTTTGGGTACAAGTTATTAATAATGTAATGTTATTTTATATATCGAATAATTAACATCAACACATGCAGGATCTTGAAGCAGTTGAAAGTATCAATTAAGTGACGTTAATTTATGTTTCGAAATACGCTTTAAAAAGTGTCGTCAATCTTGGTGTTCCAACCAAAACTACGAGACATGCACAAACGAAAATGTCACACAGAAACAAGAAACAAAAGATTAAGGTTTAGTGGACAATTGTGTCCTCGACCCTATTAGCTTTTTTTTTTGTGCCTTCAGTTTTGGTTATATTTTTTTAAAAAAATTAACATTCAGTAATTGTGTTACAAATTTTGTGCTTTTTTTTTGTAGCGATGTGCCTATATCTATTCATGTTGCCATCATGAACTTTAATCGCATAGTATTATAACATTATTGGATTGTTCACTGTATATGTTAATTAATATCCACTTGATATATTTATTTGCGTGATTACGACATTAACAAACAAAACAATGAGGTGCAGGTGGAGTCTTTGATATGTAAAAGTCAATTCATCCAATAAATGTACTATAAAACTAACAATAAGCCAAGGAGTTGCTGGGAGAAAGGGAGATTATGTGTTTTTCATTATTCTGTAAGTATCTTATTATAAAAAAAAATTAAAAACAATTTACATCATTGCGACAAAATACAATTGAAAATTTGCTATAATTCAAAAGTAAAGTTAATTCGGATTCTTTACCTTTTCTATTCATGTTGAGTTAATTATGGGGTATAATAATGCACTTATGCACGGAAACTTAGCTTGGTGGTTGTTATTAATAGTGTGGCAGATCTTTGATGAAAACTTAGTTGTTTTTACTATTTTGTTGATATTCGACTATTATCATGATAAAATTTGTTCACTCTCTTTTATAATTTGAACTTTTTTCATATAATTATAAACGAAATAAATTTCAAATAAAGATAAAAACTAGATAGGAATCAAGGAAATCAAGTAGATGCTTACTAGAATAAGAATATATCTTTCATGGGAGAGTGTTATATTGTTAATCCAATACTTAATTGATAACTACAATTAAATAATAATCATTAGATATTTAAATCAAGGGTCAAGATCATCAGCTTTGAAATGTTAATACGGTCAACAAAAAATGTCAATAAGGGTATTAAGGTCCATTTAAAAAAAATAGTTGTAACTAACTTGAAAAATATCCCATAACTTTAAAACGTATATAACTTTCTCGATTTAAATTATTTTTTCGCACAACATATATCAAATTAAAGATAATTTTATAAGGATACTAACGAGATTTCACTTGCATATGTTCCGATGTCAAAATTTGAAAAAAAATAAAAAAATTTTAATTCTTTCGTACAACATCAAATGTCAACATAGTATATAAAATATGTCAATATAATGCATATAGAATGTCAATTTAAGCAATGTGTTAACATTCTCAGAGCATTGTTTTGATATTTTCGAAACACTATATTGACATTTTCATCCAAAACTCTAATTTAGTAGTTTTTTTATTTTTTATTTAATTAATAAAAACGAAAATTACACGTGGCAAATTTTAGACCACAAGATTTCTAAAATCCTATGGTCTTAATTTGAGTCTATATTTGAGTCTTAATAATTAAAAATTAGTACTCCCCCGTCTATGATTTAATGTCTTATATTTGACCGGCACTAGTTTTAAGAAATTGTTAGACTTTATAAAGTAAAATGAGTAGAAAAAAATTAGTAGAATATGAGACTACTTTTATGTATTAGTTTTATAATAAAATGTGAATAGAATGAGTTAGTGGAATATAGGTCCATTTGCCAAATATAGTAAAAGTGAAATGGACATTTACTGGCGGTCGGATGAAAGAGGAAAAATGTGACATATATTGGCGGTCGGACGAAAGAGGGAAAATGGATCATTTAATGGCCGATGGAGGGAGTATATCCACTTCAATACAATTACTCTCTCGTCTATGATTTAAAGTCCCACATTGACTTTGTTCAACGTATATTTTTATATTATGTATTTAATTACATATTCTATCACGTTACTATAGCAACTTACGATCCATAATGAATCGTTAGTTCGTTCATAGCTATCTCAATCTTGGGTGGGACGAAGGGAGTAACTATGTATATATAAATGTTAATCGGGTCAGCCGGGTAAATTTCGACAACCCTACTCAGGTTGAAAGTTAATCGGGTGCGAGATTTTGATACTAATTAACACTTGGTAATTAACATGCATCAAATCATGAACCAAAAATAGTAGTATAACGTATGGCTGGGGAAAAATATCGAAATACCCCCTTATCGTAATGAAAAAATATCGAAAATACTGAATTTTCAGTATACCGCTTAATACCAAAATTTGGTATATACTGTAAATTAAGGTATATATCGTAAAATATAAATATAATTATATATAATATATTTATATATTTTTAAATTATAAAATCTATTGTGAAATATAAATATAATTATGGATAAAATATATTTAATATATATTTAAATTATAAAATATAAATAAAACTCAAATTATCTATTTTTATTGATGTTGAAAGTCAAGTATACCGTCAAAGTACGGCATACCAAACTTCGGTACGGTATTGATATTGATTTTTGCCACACCGAAAATAAGGTATACCGAAGTTCGATATACGAAAATTTTTGATAAGATAAAGGTTGATTTTTTCGCATATCAAATTTACGGTAATGTATATAATATGGGAGTTTAAGTAAGATACATCATTATACCCATCCCTAGTATAATATTGTAAGGAATTGATAAACAAAAAGCTAACCTGGGGGGGGGGGGTAACAATAAATTAAGTAAAAGGGTCTATCTAAGATCACTGTCACCATTCGCCGCCAAGCATGAATTGAGACATAATCTACCGACGAACAGCAGACATCATACATGCTAAACCAATACAAAAACTCACATTATACATGCAAGAATCGTGGCCTCTGCCTTCGTGCTTTTCAATGGGCTATTTAAAATATAAATGGGTAATATTGGGCTTCCATATCAATAAATTAAATAAAGGCTTAACATATATATAGTTAATTTAACTAGCATCATTGTAGTTCAAGCCCAAGGTTTCCTTTTGCTTCTTACATACTCCTAAATTAAATAAAGGCTTAACATATATATAGTTAATTTAACTAGCATCATTGTAGTTCAAGCCCAAGGTTTCCTTTTGCTTCTTACATACTCCTTATTCCTTATGTCCGTCATTAGAAATCTCATTTTTTGGTGGCACAAATTTTGAGAAATATTAAAAAAAGTAGGTGAAAAAAAATTAGTGGAATGTGTGCCTCATCACTTGTATTTATTATAGTTATAAATGAAATGTAAATGGAATGTGGGACCCTATTACAATTATATTAAAAATGAAACGGGACTCTTATTCGCGGACGGAGGAAGTATTAATCTCATTGGTAGTTGGAATGCCCTATTTAAAACATACTTAGATGTTAGAAAGTCAGATTAAAAGTAAAACAACCATAGCTATGTAAAGATGGGTCATCGACCGCGCTACGGTCGCTAGTGGTGGAGTCGGTTGACTCCTTTGATCCCATACAGTTTTGTCATTTGTATCCTTTGAGACTGTCTTGCTTTCATCAAAATTTTGAAATTTGAGATCCAAACTCATATTCCATGACATATTTGTGATTACAAATATGCCACTAATGTGACAGTTGTCACTACAATATGAGTTTGGATTATCATCATTACGAGTGCAATTTTTTAACCAGTTTTACTGCACATCAAAGATAATTAATAAATATCACTAATAAATAATAATGAATGGCGTTTGTTACCGATTTTATTTCTGAGATTAAGTGAAAAAAAAAATACAATAACCAACGTCAAAAAAAAATATTATGTTAAATAGTTTACGCGAATAATATCCATGTGCATCACTTTTGTTTGGATCATATATATTGTTAATTGTTTCTTTGTAGTACATTTTTTTTAATTCAAATAGCTTGGATATTATTGTTGGTGTTATTAGTTATAAAGATTAAAGTTTGATTTGTTTGTTTTCTCTTTTTAACTTAAATAAGTATATAGTGTAGTGAGTGGGCCTTCAATTTTTTCTTGTGTATTATGTGAGGCGGGAGCCAAAATAATAGGACCGACAATAAAGTATGGAGATACTTACTAAATATTTTATGTCTTTGGAAAATAGCTAAAAAAACAAAAAACTTATTTGCCAAAAATTTATGTGCTTTTTCAATCTGGCCAAAAAACAATATGCAATTAACTATATTGTTGTTATACTTTTACAAAATTTTACTGCTATTTCTATCTCAAACCTGAAGGAATGAACTAGAAAATTCTACATAAACATGATATACTTTTAACTAGTAAAGGAATTAACTATAAAATTCTAAACTAGAAAATTAATACATAAACATGGTATAATGATCTAGAATTAATTTATAAAGTTACATATATATCACCTTGTCCAAAGACATGCATGTTATATATAGCCTCATGAATGTTGGAATTGTGTGTCCGCAGTCAAAGGAATTTGACCAAGAATAAATGTGATGAGATATTTAATTTCAATTGAACTCCCTTTCTGTCGAGATTAAGTAATTCATTTAAATCTTAATAAATCTCAGGCTAGTTTTTTTTAATGTTCCTAATGCCTTCAGTTCATTATAACAATAATCTTCCTTCAAACAACGGCTCCACACACTCTTCTCTTCTATTGCAAACTGCTTTGTGCACATAGCCAAAAGTCAAACAAGACATCTGGAAATTGTCACCATGATTTGATTATCTACCTTAAGTGCTTTAGAAAAACTGTATTGGACAAAACTTTTTATAAAAGTGATAACACTATAGGATCAATATTCAATGTATGATTGAAGAATGCTAGTCAAATGTATGACACATGTATCACAACAAAAATATTAAGAACTAAGTGGAATTATGAGTGCCTTCCTTCACAAATGTTGAGTCTAGCCTCTGCAAATATACAAGAAATTCAAGCTCCGAATCAAGTAAAGAAAGATAAAGTTAAGACTACAAAAGATTTAAATCAAACACACTGACTTAGTATCACTTCATGTACATCTAAAAACATAATGAGTTTTTGAACTATGTTCTGTAACAGGGGGCCACCACAAGAACCCACCAAGCAAAACTGGAAAACTCTCCTCACAAAAGCTCCTAAAACAATCAAAAAACAGACTATACAAATAGCAAAGACAACACAGTTCTCATAAAAAAAAATAGTCATTACAGTTATAGCAACACCAATAGTGTTCCTTGATCCATCATACAATCAATTATCTTTTCAAGAACTTCAACTTTTGCACGGTATTACTAGAAAACAGATCGGCTAACTAGAAAACTGACGGAAATTTCCATCTCCCTATATATATACGTACAAGACATAGTTCATCACCTAATTAATCAAAGTTTCATCCAATATTCAAATTCTATTAATAGAAAATTCTACATAAAACATGATATATCACTTTATCCATATTCTTAATCCATATTCTAATAGAATGATCTAGAATTAATTTATACACTTACATATATATCACTTGTCCAAAGACATGCATATTATGTGATAAACACCCAGCAATGTTATCGACAAGAGCAGGGCTACCACAAAACTTGATGAACTGAAAAGTGGAAAAATCAAATTAAATAGTCAATAACATATTAAAGACATAACACATTGGTAAACTATAGTACTAAGATTGGGAATACCGTTTGTAATACAAAATTCTCATATGTATGGGCAGCAAGGCAACGAACATGATGAATTATTTCCATAAAAAATAGTGCCCTCTCAAAGTCTCTTGCATTGATCAAACAGCGTTCAACCATATGGCTTCCAGTCACATCCACGCTGCCACCCAAAATACACGATCAATTATAACTTAACCAGACTCAGTAAACAATTAAAACAAGAAGCTTTACCTCATTATAAAGGCACTCCCAAGCACATGCTCTAGCAAAGTAAACCTAGATGGATCTACACGAAATTCCTCAATTGTATCATTGATCAAACCTGGATATTCTTGGCAGAATTGGTTCGATCAAGCATGAAGAAAAAGTACGATGTAATGCTAAAATTATGAGTACAACAAGAAAACAAAGAAAATGTTATAAATCAATACCAATGGCAAAGGCTGAATAGTGTAAAATGAGCTTCCAAAAGCATCTCCTGCTGCAACAAGGATGGTACGCACAGCCTTAGATGAAGAAATAGCACCACTAGACTTGTAAATCAAGTTACAAATCAAATCTAATGCACAAATTTAACTTGGGTCATAATTCAAGTTACAAATCAAAGCTCATGCAATTTTAACCGTGCAATTGAATTTGTGGTCAATCATATCACATTACAGAAGTTGACTTCCACACACTAATTTTAAAATATAATTTATAGTTCAACTTGCAAAAAATCGTCAGCACTAGTGCATAACAATCATAATGTCACTGAAAGTTTTAGTCTCAACATAATTTTATATATATCTAAATTTTATAATTATTTTTATTTTTAAAAATTTCTACTTACATTTGAATTTTTTAAAAATAATTGCAATAAGATAAATTTAAATAATCTAATGAATAAATATGATTTTATGTTAAAATATAAAATATTATAAATAATTTAATACATGAAATGTAACTATTTTTTATCTATAGGGCAATTTGCCTAAAAAGTCACAAACTTTGGGGAAAATTTGGTTTTTCTGCACAAACTATAAAAGTTGCGTCTAAAGTCACAAACTTTATCTGATCGTGCAAATTTCCCAAACTACCCGATCTGACGACATATTTCCGTTAAAAACTTATCTCACGTGGCATGACAGAGGCGTGACTTGGCAAAATTTTTGATTGGGCACAAAACGACGTCATTTTATGCTTTTTTAATGAATTTTCTTTACACAGCGCCGATTTCATCCTTAAACTGTTTGTCGACGATTTCACTCTTGTGAATAAGTTTTTCGTTGATTGAATTGGGGTTGCGCTTTTGAAATCAGCTAAAAAGAGGGTATATTACCTGAGTTCAGAAATTTTGCCAAGGCACACCTCCGGTATGCCACGTGGGATAAGTTTTTAAGGGAGATATGTCTTTGGGTCGGGTAATTTGAGAAATTTGCACGATCTGATAAAGTTCGTGACTTTAGGCGTAACTTTTATAGTTTGTGGGAAAAACTAAACCTTCCCCAAAGTTTTTGACTTTTTAGGCAATTTACCCTTATTTATAATTTCTAATATTAAATTTAAAATATGTAAAAAAATGTATGAAAAAAATAGTTTTCACAACCCAGCCAATCCGGGTCACTTCATCGGTGATCACTTATATTTTATAGTTTTCACAACCCAGCCAACCAGTTTATGCTGACTAATAATAATAATAATCACACATCCATACCAAGAGTGTATTAGGATCCATCAATTGCCCAATTACACTTCCA
Source organism: Salvia hispanica (assembly GCF_023119035.1). Lineage (NCBI taxonomy): Eukaryota > Viridiplantae > Streptophyta > Magnoliopsida > Lamiales > Lamiaceae > Salvia > Salvia hispanica. Next base: position 5,829,295 of record NC_062965.1, read on the forward strand.
TGAACATTATCATCTCCAAGACGAATGACAGCCTTTAATAATACACCAAAGGAGGATCAGAGTAAAATACACATCTTATTTTCAACAAAACATACATCATACCTGAACAACGAAGTTACCAAGAGGATGAGAAGCCAAGGGCCGAACATGTAGGTCAATCGCCCTCATAATGATCCCCAAACTGTGTTGATCAACACATTTTTTTAAGCCTTATCCAAAAGTTGAAAACCGAGCATTTGATGTTAATGAGCAAGAATACAAAATAAATATAGAGTGATGACCTCACCAATGTATCGAAAACAAAAATGACGATGAAAAGCTTATGAATTTAAAGACACTTTACAGATTGCACAAACAACAAAAACTGCATACCTTCAACACAACATGACATGCAAATTGGTTATTGCTCAAGACATGAATATAACGTGACCGAACATTAGCCAAACTGTATAATTGAGCAGGACAATCACAGATGCTGATGAACTGAAATGTGGCAAACCAAAAGTACTAGGTCAATAAAAAAAACTCAAGAAATAACAGATAGGAAAATTATCACAATACATAGTCGCTACGAAACATATATAATTACAATAATTACAGATAGGTAAAGATGAACCTTTACCTAATCAAAGGCATACCCAAAAAAAAATGCTCAAGTTTGGTGAATCTTGAAGAGTTTACATGAAATTCCTCAATTGAGGAACTTAGCAAACCCCTATATTATTGGCAGAGAAGATTCTACTCCCCTCGTCCCGTCTAAGATGACACATTTCTTAGCCGGCACGGGAGTTTAGGAGTTATTAGTTAAAGTGTTTTTAATTGGAGAGAGAAAAGGTGAGTGTAAGTATTAAAGTAGAGAGATAAAGAGAGATGAATATTTTAACAGGAGTGAGAAAAAGTGGTTAAATGTATTAATTGGAGAGAGAAAGTTTTCAAAAAATGAAATGTGTCATCTTAGTTGGGACAAACTAAAAAGGAAAATGTGTCATCTTAAACAGGACGGATGGAGTAAAAAATAAGGATGCATGAGAGCAACACAATGATAGAGTTGTGACTACTATATCAAAAACCATAAAATATGACAAAGTCTTACCAAATCAAGAGGTTCTATGGTGAACAATGACGACCATTCAGCAAAAAATGACTTGGCCCACAAGATGAAATGTGTCCAACAAAAGATAAACAAAATAGTCAGGAAAAGAAGTAAAACGATTAGAAATCAAAGGGTTTAAAAACAAAAGAGAAAGAATAAGGGGTAAAATTTGTCAGAATGTTGCAAACCTGAGACCTCTAAGTTAAAACAACATAGTTTTACTGCTGGGCTGCTGGACAATAACATAAGTTAGTCGAAGTAATAATAGTATTATACATTTAGTTTGGGGGTAAAACAATGTTGGATCTGCCAATGGTTCTACGTATTACTTAGAGTGACCACAATAGACACGCCGTCGCGGCGCCTATTGCAAGGCGCATGGGAGCCGTGACGAAGGGGAAGTGATGCAAATGCGGTGGAGCAGCGGCACTGGCGGCGGTGGACGGGTGGCGATTTTGAGGTTTCCTATTAGGAGGAGTGATAATTGTGTGGTCCTTAGAGGTTTGCATGTTCTGAGTATTGAATAGGGAGAATATTGAATAACGTCTGTGACCATAGAGAATAAATAACTTATATACTACTATGTACTAAAAGGTGAAATATAAAATATGCAAAAATTCTGAAAACTTTAAAAAATTGTATGTCAATATAGTTAAGTCATTGTTTATAAAATTAATTTTTATATGGTATCGCAAATAATCAAACCTCATTTATTTAATTATTTCCAACTTCAAAACAAAGTTATAAATTAATGGCTAACATATATAATCCATATATGTTTCACTAAAAAAAATTGATAAAAGACACTTTTTAGTGTTATTAAGGTTGCTAATTTGTGTATCTAATTATACTACTAATACTTCATACAATATCTTTATTGTTAATACTTCATACAATATCTTTATTGTTAGTGTCCCAAATAAAATTAGAAGATACCAATAGAAACGTCTTAAAAAAGCAAAAAATTAAGATAATTTGCTTTCAACTTAGGATCGTTTTCTTTTGTTTCCTAATTTATGATTATTTTTAGAATTTCCAAATGCTAGTAACCGCGTCCCAATTTTTATGTCTCTAAAAGATAAGTTTTTTATAGTATGTCCATGATTTATTATTTTTTGACGGGACAAGTGTTAAGAAATAAAAAAAAAAAGAATAGAAAGTTGAAAAAATCTAGTTAAACATGTATGCTATTAGTCCATTACTATTATATTTGTCCCTTGTTAGTGAGTCATCTTTCTAATGGGAAGTTATTAAACTTTTCTTTTCTTTGTTAATCCTTGTGCCAAAAAGAAACAGCTTAATTAACAATAAACTTAGTTCTACAATAAAAATATTTTGCACACAGTATATGTGTGCTTATGAGCATTCTAAATGGGTTACCCTCCACGTGATCACATATGCGTCTAGCCACAACTCCTATAATCAACAATCAATTTTGTTTTAAAAATGCCTTATACACGCTATATTATACGGAGTAAAATAATTAGCTATTGTACTTCATAAACTGTCCACATAGGTCCGCCAATGCTGGTGCTAGTTATTGGCCCATAGTATTATTTTATTGGCTCAAATTTGAAATCTGTTTTTAATAAAATCATCTCAAATTTTTGATGGGTTGGAGTAACAGTTCTGGAAATTAACTGCAAATAACATTTGAATGGAACTGCAATTACAATATTTATTTGGCTATTAACTAAGCCTTATTGCGGTTATTTTCAGTTGTTTCGAGGAGGATGAGGAACTTGCAAAACACACCTATGTGACACGTGGGAGGACTTGTATCTTTAATTCTTAAAAATTAATTGATTTATTTAAATAATTTTTTATTATATTGATTTTATTTGTGCAATTTCTTCATCGTTGAGCAGAGAGATTGAGATGTTGGAATACGATAACCAAATTTTTACATAATACTATTATTTACATATTTTTTACCACTCAACGAATTCATTTAGGTGTATATTTACACCACTAATCTAGAACGTTGTTAGTTTTCAGACATACGTGTATCACGTCAATAATTTTCGACTTACTCTGTTAGTTGATTTATTCGTGACGGAACAATCACGAAAAATTAGCATGGTATCCAGTTAGGGGTGGGTCGATACGATATATCGTATCGAAAACGTTGTATTGTGTATCGTATCGAAAACATAGATATGAAAGAATTTCATATCGTTATTGTATCGAAAGTTTCGATATAAAAAAATTTCATATCGTTATCGTATCGATATTTCGATATATCGTATCGAAATTCGATATATCGTTAAATATCGATATATATCGAAAATAAAATATCGATATATATCGAAAATTTTCGATATATATCGTATTTTCGATATAAAACGATATATCGCGATATAAGGAAATTCATATCGTTATCGTATCGAAAACTTACGATACGATATCGTATCGTATCGAAAATTACGATATATCGAAAATATCGATAATTTTTTGATATTTTTCAATACGATACGAGCGATATATCATTTTTTCGGTATTTTTCCCCAGTCCTAATCCAGTATACATCGACATGGCCAAAATTTTCAAATACTCCGTATATACTAATAGGTTAGATTCAGCCTAACTTGAAACGGGCTACCCTTTAATAATTCCATGCCTCCTTAATGCCCATTAATTGATATATAGTGGCAATTGGAACACCCACCCGCACTATAATATACTCTATGGAGAAGAGGAATAATAACTTATTAAATTTTAATTATAAAAAATTCTCGTGTATTAATATACTAGTATGAGTTAGACCCATTTTGTATTGATATACTTTAATTATGTTTCTATCTATATTTTTTACTCATAATACTTGAAACATTTTTTTAAGATTTTTTATTTCCAAAAGATATGACACAATCAATCTATAAATTAGTCCCAATTTGTCCCATCTCTTATGGTTCAAAATTTGGACAAAAAAAAAAGAGAGGTGAAAATGGTGGTAGATGAAGAAGTCCGAGCTCGAGCCGAAGCGTGGAGCACTGCCTACAGCTACATCAAGTCGAGTGCCATTGTTTGCGCGGTGGAGCTAGCGCTTCCCGACATCTTGGAAAACCACGGCGGCCCAATGTCGCTCTCTCAGCTCTCCGCCGCCGCCAACTGCCCCGAGGAACCGCTCTTCCGCCTCATGCGCTTCCTCATCTTCCACGGCATCTTCAAGAAAGACCAGTCATCTCCGTTGGTTTACTACGATCAAACGCCGCTTTCGCGCTTTTTCACGAGCGACAAGCTGGGAGATTTCTTCTTGTTGCAGTCGACGCCGGCGACGCGGAGCCCGACCGGCTTGAGCGCCGAGGCCCTGCGGAGCGGAAGCCCTCTTTATCTATAATTGACGAAGACAGCGACAACGACAACGATGCTATAATTGACGAAGACAGCGACAACGATGAGTTCACCGGTGCTCGATTATCACTCGATATGGTAATGTTAGCAGTGACGGAGGAGGGGAAGGGGAAGGAGAGAACTTACGGGGAATGGGCGTATCTACTGAAGGAGGCTGGATTCTCCACATTCAAAGTCAAGAGTATTGATACTGTGGAGTCTGTTATTGTGGCCTTTCCATGAATGTTGTTCTATTTGTCTCCCTCGTAATTTTATTGTTCTAATAATATTTGTTATAAAATAAAAATTATTACTGCATTACATAATATGTTATGTTTAACATTTACAACAAAAGTGTAATTAAATTATTATGAGACAATACCCGTAATGTAGTATTATATAGTCTAGACTATTGTCCAGGTTATAGTCCGCCATTGCGAGCACCCAGACTATAGCCCGGACTATAAGATCAAAAATGTAAATATAATAAGAATATAATAGAAATGATAATATGAAAGGAAAAAAGTTTTTAATACAAAATAAAATGATATAAATAATATTTTAGGATGATTGGAAATGAAATACTATGATGTAAGTAGCCTGAAACGAATAATGTATTATGTTGTTTCCTTTTAATTTCAAGTGATGTATTTCTTTTTAATTTCCGATCAAATTTAATACCTATATTTTGACATGAAAACACTAGAGAATTCTTCTTTGATATGAAGAATGAAGTGTTTCGAACAATCATAATATCGTGTGACAGAACACATGGTCGTCGCTTAATGATTCTTGCAAAGGGTGAGTGCTCTTTTATTATGTTAGTTATAGAGACATGGGAGTTGAAAATTTATGAGTTGAGCTGTGAAGGAAGTAGACTTATTTGGAATAATGTGAATAATGTGGGAATATGTTCTTTGTCTACGGCCCTGCCTATTTTGGGGATTAATGATATTCCTATTAAGAGGAATGATAACTGTGTGGTCTTTAGAGGTTTGCATTTTCCTGTTAGGATGAATTATGATAGTGTGGTACTTAGAGGTTGTCAATCGAGCGAAGTGTTTTTGTATGATTATCGTGCTCGGAAATTGATAGGACGTTTCAAAATGCATGAGAGCTCGAACACGACTGATGATATCATTGAGTATGAAGGAAGTTTTCTTTCACCTTAGAATTAGTATTAGTCTTTAGGGGATATTAATTTTGTGCGTAATTCTTATGTCCTTTTATATAATTTATTTTAGTATTTGGTGAGGCAATTCAAAATATATTTATCTCAATCATTTTTTATCATTTAAACAATATTAACTTTTTTTCCAATAGAGTATACTGTTTACATTTGAAAAAATAAAACATAATTTGATAATTTAGTATAGATCTTTGTAGGACTGACATTATTAGATTTGATGATTTGGATTTTGATTTGTTCTAACTTCAATATGAAACAGTCATATAGCGTAAATTCTATCTATGTCAATCATTATTGATAGCACGGATTCTTGTTTTGTATTTATCGTCGATCGTTATTGGATGATGAAAATAATACTAGTATATTGATACTATAATACTAAGATCTCACATCTATGTCTATCGTGAGTAATCATTAAATTTGATGTTTCAGTTATCGAAAAAGATCTATGTTTAACATTTCCTAAATGAAAAGGACCCCTTAGCTTGCGCCTCATTCTTCAACGGTGATCTCCACCATTATTTCTCTATTTTACTCAGCTTCATTGTTTGTTGTTCACCTAATCAGGTGAAAGGAATTGAAGTGGAAAAACACTAAAACTAACAATCTATACATATATAAAAGACGCGTTTTAGGCATAGTTTTAATATTCATAAGTTTTTGGCATACTTTTAAATATTTATTAGTTATGTAGGAGTATTAGATAATTTATTCCTAAACGTTACTAATATGGCTGAAAAATTATGTAACCGCCGCCTTCCACATTTGATAATAAAGTTTCAATTTTTAATGCAGTCAAGTAATTGAAAAGTTAATGTAAAATAAATTGTGAGATGGTGCTCGAAATTGCTCTCATTTTATTTTATAAAAATATTATACACATAATTAATACAGTAAATAATTGAATGCTCAATAATTATTATGCAGTTAATGTCCAAAATTTGTGCAAAGTGTGCGTTACTTGAATTACAATGAGGCTGTCGTTTAATTTTAAATTTAAAAGTATTAACCTATTTGTCCGATTTGTGGATTTTAATATTACGGAAGTTATAACGATTATAAATTTAAATTGTTAGTGAAGAAAGTGAAAGGTTTTGAAAGACTATCCGATAATTCTATTTTTTGGACTATAAATATAGGAGATTTGATAGCTTATAATCCACCCACTTGCTACCTATTTTTTTCTTTACTCTCCAGCGATATTAAGATGAATCAGTTTCTATATGATGTTTTTTCCGTTTGTCTATTACTATTAAAGTTTATTTTGAGCCATCATTTGCTCTCTCGGAGTGTTTTGTGGTTGGAGATTTTTTTTTAATTCACTGATCTCTATTTCCATCAGTTTGTAAATTTAATTTTTTTTATTATTTTTATGTTAATATATTTGTTGTTGTTGTTGAGGACAAGGAAGACGACAACGAATAAGGTGTTGAAGACAGAGATGATGAGAAAAGAAAAGGTTTGAGATATTTGTGTTTGATTTAGCCAAAACATTGATTTTGCTACATTAACTTCTGTATTTTTTTTATTAGCATGTAAATGCTATAGAATACCTTCAAGCTATAGTGTTCATTTTCATGATGACTATTATAGCTCGGACTTTTGGGCTGTGGAGATAATGGGAGTGACGTGGAGAATGTGAGGGCTGCTACTAAGTTTTCTTTTACTCCCTTATGGAGAAAGTAAAATAAAGTTATCCAATGTTATTTTGTCCATTTAACTTTTCTATGAATCTATGTATACATATATAAAAGGCGAGTTTTGGCCAAGTAAATTTTTTTTCAGCCATCATTTCGCTCTTTCAGCTGTTTTGTGGTTAGAGATTTTTTTTTTCTATAGTTTACTTCTATTTCCATCAGTTTATGCATTCAACTTTTTATTATTTTTATGTTAATATATTTGTTTATTATTGTCGAGGACAAGGAAGACGACAACGAAGAGGTAATGAAAACATAGATGATGAGAAAAGAAAAGGTTGGAGATATTTGTGTTTGATATAGGCCAAACATTGGTTTTGCTACATTAGCTTTTGTATTTTCTGATTATCATGTACATGCTATAGAATGCCTTCATACTATAATGTTCATTTTCATGATGGCTATTGTAGCTTAGACTTTTGGGCCTTGGAGATGATGGAGATGATGAGAGTTACGTGGAGAATGCAAGGGCTGCTGCTAAGTCTTTTACTCCCTTCTAGAGATAGTAAAATAAGGTTTTCACATAAGAAAATCCAATGTTATTTTGTCTATCTAACTTTTATATGAATCTATACATATGTAACAGACGAGTTTTGACCAAGGCTATAATAGTTCTTTTTTTACAAATCACTCCATAATTTTCGTGCAAGGAAAACACCTAAAGCAACGAAAGGAAGCAAAGAATACGAAGATCATAAACTATCACATTTGTTTTCGCATATATACATAAATCATGAATTTGGGGATTAAGGAGAAAAATAATAATTTTTCCATGTCTTGAGAACTATAGTTCTAATGTTTATATGTATATGTTTTTTATTTATATTGTACATCATTTTATCTTTTTATGACTATATCATTGTCCTCATAATACTTTTTAGTTGTATATTAAATACTTATTTAATGGAGTATCAATTTAATATTGATAGTATTTTAGTCTTGAAGTATGTACGTCGTAACGGTGATATTTTTCTTTGTTGTAGAGTGTCATAATTAACAAATATTTTCATGTTGGTTTATTTTTAAATTTATACAATTTTATATCTAAAATTATTTAACATATTTTTATTATAGAGTACTAAGTATATTTTTTTCATTTTTAAATCTTATATGATGATGTTATTTTTTATTTTATTTACTTTATTCACAATGTCTAATTAATAGAACAAAAATATTATGTATCGCGCGTAGCGCGTGGGCTAACACTAGTATTAATAATATTAAACAAAAGAGAAAATTCATGCTAGTTTACACTCAGTTCTATTCCCTAGAATATTAAGAAATACATGCACCATACTATATCTCTTCTCGAATCTGAGCTGCTCATTGCCTTAGAATCGTTTCACAACGAGTACGATACAATAGCCATTAATCTCACCAGCTGCCAATTGTTTTTGGATCTTTGAATTGTGAGAGGACTTCCCACCTTTGTCCTTGTAACTATTTCTAGAGGTTATACCTTTCGTCCTCCCACGAGCAGCCTGGATGGCACGTTGTCGTTGCTTGGTCAGACGCTTTTCAAGTTCTGGGCCATCATCATGCTCCTCTTCTTTTTCAGAATTATCGTCCGCTGAACTATATATCATGGTGCTCAACCGGGCCATTTCGCTACTTTGTCTAGGCGCGTTGGAAGTATGCTGATGCAAAATGTTTTGATTGGCTTCTGAATCACCTTCGTGCAAGTTATCTCCTTCCTGCAACCATAGTTTTTTACATTCATGAGGTCATTGCACAATTCTGAACATAATCAATAACAATAGAAACATTAACGAATCTGTAGTCTGTAGGCATACAATAAAAACTTAGCTAACATGCATAAGTCAAATCTACACACCTCTTTAATCAAGCTCAAGGACTCAAAACCACTTAGGGTTGCATCATTTGTCCGATGAGCAGTATCGTCTGCATACTAACCATCAATCAAGATATTGATCGTTGTAGTGGAAAGCATTTTGCTAGTATTAAAGATATTCGACAGAGGAAAAGAATGAAGGTTGCAGCTTCTGCATATTAAGAAGAGCAAGTGTTTTGCCTCAAATATGAGCCTTTGATTAGAATCATAGAATAGCTCTTTATATACAAATAATACAGAAATAAATACTACTGCTACACTTAAACAACAAATCATAATTCCAAAACGTGTGGAGAAGTACATTTTGTTTGAAGATACTTGATAGATGAAAGACTAACGGCAGTACCTTCTCCATATCATCTTGATCCTTTCTAGTGAAACCACTTGCTTCAAGTTCCTTGTCCAGGCAACCAGAAACTTTATTTATGTCTGAAAACTGAGGCCGGCAACTTCTATCTAATTCTACATCTGAATCATCACATTCGATGCACTCAATATCGCTGTCAAAGTACCTAAAAACAGAGGAATTTAGTGTTTATGATAAAATTTTTGTCATTGTGAAAAGTGGGTGAGCCCGTGCTCTGCCAGGCGAACAACAAGACCAAGAATTGTTTCAAAGATTGTATCAGGATTTGGCATGAAACGGGATGATCAAATACAATTATTGTCCATCCCATATCAAGATTCAAATTGATTCATTCACAAGTTTTAGATTGAAGTTTTAAATTCTTAATTGTGGAAATGCCATCAAACTCCTGTCTAGACTCTAGAGACTACAACTAGCATAAAAAAGCTGTAACCAAACCATTAGAATCAATAATATCAATCATATACTATTGCATTTTCCATCCACATCCTTTCAAAACTAACTTTACTTTCCTAGTCATCATCATGCAACTCCTTCAATAAACAAGGTTGCCACAAAAATATTGAATGAGCTATGCAACTTTAAGTTAATTACAATCTCCACACGCATAATATTGCTTGCAAGGGTTAAACCCAGAAATGGTGGTACTGACTCAAACTTATAAAACTGTAACTAGAAACACAGAAATGACAATTTATTCATTTGCTCTGTGGTAATTCAAAAGTAAGCGATAAACATATTGCATTTTGAGTCTTATAGGATCAAATTTCTCTTATGGATGATTTCCCTTACAATGAACTAGCACAGATGTATTAGTTCATGAACGCTGTCACCGCACATCCCTATATTACATTGTAGTGGCCCGGAGAAGAGACAAAAAATATGGAATACACTAGACCATACACAGCATAAACACTTACACAGCAGGTAACCTTGGACGAGTGACATGATAACACAATGCCGATTGCAATCCACTGCATTTGGAACAGGAAAACCATGTTCTTCCAAGGCCTGCCGATAAAGATGTGAAAGATTACTAACTAGACCACAAGAGCAGCACCTTCATTTTAATAGCTTCTATCCCAATAAATTTAGAAGAGAAAGAAAGAGATAGTACAAGCGTTGATTGCTCTAAAAGAAACCCTACCAAGCCTGTGTAACTTCATAGCAAGAACTGTGCCATCTTATATACCCGACTCCTTTCCCACACCAATCTGTCGACCAACAGAAGCAAAAACTCCACGGTTCACCAATGTCTTGATTGCAAGAAAGTCGTTCATCAACAATGTCTTATCAACATATATTCATCAAGACATCACTAACAAAGGAGCATAAAATTAAGTAAATATATCGACTTCTAAAAAATTCAAATACATATTACAAAAAAATTAGCTTTGACAAACTAAAATAACGCAAGAAAAAAGGTAAACTAACACTTAATTTGAGGAGTCATGATGCACCAGCTTGTGCTTGAGCAAATTCTTCAATACTTTATACGTGCCCCCATGCCTAAGAACCAATCATATACATAAACACAGCATATCAAACACCATGAGATTTTTTTTTTTTAAAAAAAAGAGCTATGCTACGGTATAATTCATTTATACAGTGCAACGATTTCTTCAACTTACTTGAGTGAGGCGATTCGGCCGATCAACTCCGCCGGTACAATTTCATGCTAAAATAGTAAAAATAATATTAATTATTTAGGAGAAGAGCAATAATAATTGGTAAAGAAGAGCAATATTAATTAATCTCTGATTGGCAGCGGCGGACATAGGTGGAGGAGGTGAGGGGCTTAAGCCCTTCCCAAACTTTTTCTTCAAAATAAATTTCTACTATAAAATTTTTCAAAATTTTACAAAACTATCTTCAGTCCTTCCCAAATTGATATCTTTGGGATTAATTGGGAAAGAGATTTAGTGAGAAGGAGGGGCTGAAAGATAAAATTACAGAAAAAGCTTAATTTCTTGGAACAATGACCGTTGCATAGAATTTGGAAGAAGATGAAATAAATAAAACCTCTTAAAACTGAAATGAATATAATAATAACAGTTGAAAACATAAATACCTGCTCCCTACTTAAACGGTGGCACGATTTAAAATTTAGCTCTCCAAATATTATGATTAGTGTAACTAAGTTTTAAATACTATATTATAGTAACACTTTTTAAATGGTTTCCTAAATTTGATACTAAGATTTTTATTCAAACGATAATTACAACTTGTAATTGGTGAGATGATGTCAATTTTTTCTTTTTCTTTTATCATTCTCTCCATTTTTTAAAAATAAAATTTTTAAAAATAATACTGAGTTTTAACCAAAATTAGTATAGTTAAAAAAAAGAGAAAAAAAAAAGTAATAGAATTAATATTACAAGATTGTAGGCCCATTTTCTAAATTGAGAGTTTCTATATTTAAAAAATAAAATCGAAAGAATTTTTATTTTTAGGAAATGAAGGAAGTAGTTTACAAAATTACAATGAATTATATAATTATGCATTTTTATGTATTTGATATTTATTGCTTTAGCAAAATAAACACAACTAGAACATGAATTGTACTATTATTCTTTTTGTTAAACTTGTGCTCGATTAATTTGATATATTAGATATTTATGCATATTTATAAGTTTTATTCCATTCATCTCAAGGTAGTTGGGGTGTTTGTTTTTTACACCTGATTTAAAAATTTGATGTGTTAAATATTAAAGTGGATAGAGTAAAGTAAAAGAGAGAATAAAGTAAGAGTAAGATAGATGAAGAGAGTAAAGTATAAAGATGATCGCACAAAAAAAATAGTCTCATTTGTAGACAGCACGAGGTTTAATGATAAATTAATAAAGTAAGAGAGAAAGAGAAAAAATAGATAAAGTAAGAGAGGGCGAAAAGTAGATAAAAATATGAGAAAGAAATGTTTCATTTTTAGAAATGGGACTAGTCGATATCCAAAAATAGCAAAAGGGACTATTTTTTATGGGAGAGTATGGAGAAATTTTAGTAAACCCCTGCCAAACTTTAATCCTGCGCGTCCGCAACTGCTGATTGGTTAGTTATATTTAAGATTTTATATTAATCTCTAGTACTAGTATTCTCGTTTATCGTCAACGTTTGCAATATAGTATTAAATTAGTAGGAGTATAATACTACTATTATGCAGTAATTAATTTGCAGCCACGTACATCGGTTGCTTGTGAACAAATTTAAGGCATGATTTAACAATATCGGGTGGGCATTATAAAAGGAAATACAAATCTAGTTTAAAAGGAAATGAAATCACCGTATATGTGCACAAGATCCAGACTTGGAAATAAAAATCTATTCTAAAAGGAAATCTCAATCTTTAACAAAAATATAATAGCAGAAATACGCACTCTATATATAGACCAGTCCCAAACGTGTACATCGCATAATATTCAAACAATTTCATAAAATTATACAGTATTCAGCCACATAGCTATTATGAACAACGATGTGTTGTTCGAGATCCTCTTGCATCTTCCTGTACGATCCCTCTTGAGATTCATACGTGTCTGCAAATTCTGGTATTACGTCATTGATTCTCCACACTTTAAATATCAGCACACCTTGCGGCTTAACAACAAGAAAGATGAGGAGGTATATCTACACTTTTCTTTACGTCATGATGATTATATATATCGTCTTTTTGGGAAGAAAGTATCGCTAAATCTCCTAGACAACGGGAAGTCATTGAAGTTTCCGCATGACTCATGTATCGACCTAAGAGTAGTATCTGGGGCTGTTAAGGGTTTATTCTGCCTAAGTTCTCCTACGTTTGACACTGTAATATGCAATCCTTTTTTAGGTCAATCCAAGATTTTACCACTTTCTCCTTACTCTTGCACTTACTCCCAAAGAAATAACATTGCTCACCAAGTGGTGGGACTGGGTTTCCACGAAGATTACAAAGTGGTAGAGCTGCTGTCGTCCTTGAAGCCTGGATGTTTGCACGCCAGTCTGTATTTGGCAAAGACTAATTCTTGGAGAAAATTGGATCTGGATCCAAATTTGGTCATCAAGAAACCCATAAAGTCGGTGTGCAAGAATGGATCCTTTGCCTACTGGGAAGGGCTAAACACAAGTGGTAAGGAGATTATACTAAGCTTTGATATGAAGAATGAAGTGTTTCGAACAATTACAATATCGTGTGATAGTGTACTTGGTCACTCAACGATTCTTGCAAAGGGTGAGTGCTCTTTTGTTTTCTTTGTTAGAGAGAGATGTAAGTTGAAGATTTATGAGTTGAGCTGTGAAGGAAGTGAACTTATTTGGAATAATGTGAACAATGTGGAACTACCTTCTTTGTCTGTGGCCCCGCCTATTCGGAGGATTGATGATATTCCTACCAGGAAGGCTAATGATATTCCTATTAGGAGAAATTATGATATTCCTACCAGGAAGGTTGATGATATTCCTATTAGGAGGAATGATGATATTCCTATCAGCAAGGTTAATGATATTCCTATTAGAAGGGTTAATGATATTTCTATTTGGAGGAATGATAATTGTGTGGTCCTTAGAGATTTGCATATTCGGAATGATTATGGTCCTATTGGGATGCCTTATAATAGTGGATGTCAGTCGAGCAAAGTAATTTTGTATGATTATTGTGCTCGAAAATTGATAGGATGTTTCAAGATACATGAGAGCTCGAACACGACTACGACTGATGATATCATTGAGTACGAAGGAAGCTTTCTTTCACCTTAGAAGTAGTTTTAGTCGTTAGGGGATATTAATTTTTTCCGTAATCTATCTTCTTATGACCTTTTTGTCCTTTTATATACTTTTTTTAGTATTTGGTGAGGCCATTCAAAATATATTTAAGTACAATATTAACTTTTTTCCCGAAAGAGTATAATGTTTACATTTGAAAAAATAAAACATAATTTGATAATTTAATATAGATCTTTGTAGGACTGACATTATTAGATTTGATGATTTGGATTTTGATTAGTTCTAACTTCAATATGAAAAAGTCATCCAGCCTAAATTCCATATCCAATTACATTTATGATTCCAAAAAAGTAAAAAAATTATACACAAATTATAAATATATGACCACAATATTATGCACTTTCGATGTACTATATATGCATCCATATATTTTAATTAAATGCATAAATAAACCTATTTTTTTAAAATAAATTAGTCTTGTACAAAATTTGGTCACATAGATTTGTTGTTATTGATAGCATGGATTCTTGTTTTGTATTTATCGTCGATCATTATTGGATGATGAAAATAATATACTATTAATTAATATATAATACTAAAATCTCACATCTATGTCTATCGTGAGTTATCAGTAAATTTGATGTTTTAGTTATCGAAAAAGATCTATGTTTAACATTTCCTAAATGAAAAGGACCTCTTAGCTTGCGCCTCATTCTTCGACGGTGAACTCCACCATTATTTCTCTCTTTTACTCTAAAAGCTTCATTGTTTGGTGTTCTCTATATCTAAGTATGATTAAGTTGTTAGAAATTATAATCAGACTTAATTAATGACATGTATTGGAGACAATCAATTGCTCTAATTTATGTAATTCTGGATAGTTTCTTTCTTTTGTTGTGTTTGATCTTCCTTGGTCGATTTTCTCTCAATTTATTTTTTCATTTCAACTTGGAGATTCAACTGCATTCATATTTTCATATTTGGAAAATGCAATTTCCATTCGAATAGTATTTATATACTCATTTTGTCCCATATATAGATGGCATATATGGGTAATTAATGGCAAGAAATTTTAGAAAATATTGTTTTATATGATAAATGAAGTGAGAAAATTGTATATTAATATTACGTAATTTTCGAAGTATAATATATAACCAACATTTTTTAGCTAGCCAAAATATTATTTTGTGCATGGAGAATGAATATGGACTTTTGGGATATGCGGCTATGCGATCGTCTTCTTTTCATTCTCGCCCTTACTACTGCCGGAGATTTGAGAAGTCGTGTTAGACGCGTGAGGACGAACACACAAAACACCCTAAAACACTTGACAAGAAACTCATTCTTCATACACAAGTCTAGAATTTTTTGTTTTGTTTTGTTTTTCTTTTATTAATTCTTTTGTCTATTAGGAAGGTTGTGGAATGAGAGGTGCTCTTTAAATTGGACATTTATAGTGAATTAATGCAACATGTGATGAGCGCAATGGTGTTACATTACTTAGATGATTCCATGTTGCTTCTTATACAGATTAGGAATGTGACTGCAATTTTTTAAACAAATTTTCTTGGTTTGTTCGAAGAGGTTTCTGAGAATTGCAGAGAGTCAATATAGCATCAGTGATGTGAATACCACATTTTTATCTGTAGATTTTATAAATGGTGAAGTATAGTAGTATCACGAATATATATTGATTTGTGAATAGATTTGTAGGTTGGGAACTTTATACTACTCCATATTAGTAGCTCACCGTGACTTCTTGTAGACTTGTAGAAGTAACTTTTCTTAGACTCCCTCTGTTCCTTATAAATAGAGACACTTCTTTTCGTCATGAAGATAATGTGCTATAAGCGGATGGTGAATAAAGTAAGAGAATAAAATAAGAGAGCGTATTACTATTTGCAAAAAATAGAAATGATTCATTTATCTTGAGACTTTTCAAAATAGAACAGAGATAGTATTATTGAGTTTGGTGGTGATGGTGTATATATGTGAAATGTGAATGTGACCATGGTCGTAAATATTCTGATTGACTGAAAGGAATTCCTTGTTAAAATCCAATGAGGAGAATGAAAATGTGGCTTAAATTTAATCAAGGGATTGAAAAAAATTAATGTGGTCCAACTAAAGCCAAATAAAAATTCTGATTATTAATTGGAATTGATGTGGAAAATAATTCATATTAATTCCGACGAAAGGCCTTCAAAAGCCGCAGTCGGTTTTGAGTTTTATATCGAATGAATATTTAAATTTCGTTCAAAATTCATTTTTAAATTTTAGATTCGACTTACTTCATATTCCGTTTATATATTGACTCCTACATCATTCGCTTTTAAATCTGATCAATATATTATAGCATATGAATAAAAATTGAGGCCAAGATTGATTACTTTTGGTATTTCCATTATACTTAAAATAGTACGTATACACTGATAATTAGAGCTAATCAGGCCCAGTTGATATATTTTGGGTCAATTGATTGCAAATCACTTTTTTATGTTCAATTTATTTCCAATTCTTAAGTAGTCTAATATGTTAGCATTGATCACGTCAAAACATGGATGTATTGAAATTCTGCTTATTTGATGACAGTTCCATCATTTCCACTTCTGATCCGTGGTATATATTTAAAATATTGTACTATGAATTATTGTGTCACACCATCCTTTTGTTCCTCTTTGTTATTATAATTTTATCAAGTTCATTGATCGGATAACTTATTATTGTAATAAACATAATTATATTTATTCAAAATTAGATGAATTTACATGCATAGATCAAGAAATATAAAAGAAAGATGGACTTGCTAAAAAAAATGTAAATATAATGAGATTTTGGCCTAAAATGGACCGAGAAAACTAATTTTCTACTTATAGTGTCAGTATCATATAAAAAGCTTTTCATGCGTTGAATGGATAAAAAAAAAGCCGAATTCGCCACATATTCTTCACATTTTTAGCTCTTTAATTTCTATTTGATTTTTTAAGTGTTTAAAGAGCTACTTATTAATGTTTCTAACCGATTTCTGCTATTATTTTATAAATGAATTTATACAAAATAAATTCGTTTCAATTTAATTGTTACAAAATTCTACTTCCCGGGCTCTTGGACAACATTAGATCATTTTCATTATACAATTACTCATATTATAATCAATTAGCAATTGATCATATAGATCTATTACTTACATCCACTCTAAAAGTAACATATTTAAAAAATAAGCACATAATATGCATAAAAAAAAACCTTATAGCCACAGTCACAACAGACACTAATAAGTATATTACGGTAAACAAATTTAACGAATCTTATAGATTGTCGAAGTTACAAAGAGAGTTAAATTCCAGCTCGAGCCAAATTAACTTGAATCAACGGGCATTTAAACAGGCTTGAATTACAATGTTTTGACCCGAGAAAAATCTAAGCAATCCTGACTCATAGCCAACTGATTTTGGTATGGAATCTCACTAGAATATGGTTTGTCAGCATTTCATGTATCAGGTGTGCATGCTTTAATGAATAGACCATGCCTAACCCTCAGAGGCACGTAAAATCTTCTAATACTATAACAAGCGCTAGAGTTGAGAGTTGATAGGGAAGTAAGACAAGGGAATAGGTGTACGATGCGACATTTGTTTATCATTGTCTTTCTTTGGCGAGGAGGGTGGCGGCGAAATCTTGAAGCAATTGAACAAGCTCGACAAAAGAGACTTTATTATATTGGTAAAGAAAATTAACTAAAACTTTATTTACGTGAGAATAATTGAAATATTATTTTAGAGGGATGTGTCTTGATTGCAAAGCTGCATAAAATAAGTAGCAACTTAGTACATAAAAGTGAGTGACCTTGATGAATGGGTTTTGATTTATTTTTCTTCGGTGAAGGGTCAACGAATTTTTCTTTTTTAATTACTATTACTACATAATCGTTTGCATCCCAAGAAAAATTCCACAAAAGGTTTTAAATTCCCTCACATAAAAAAGTCTAGCTTATGGTATTATTTTTATATAAGACACATAATATCGTCCCATTAAATTGAACAGAACATATCATTACGATTTAACTACATTAGTGTACTTAGAACATAAATAATCGTTAAATTATGTTTAAAACATACGGAACGTTCAAACTGCCCTTTAGGTGTTTAACCCACTTTTGACTTTGTTTTCTAATTAAACAAATTAGCATCGGAAATACAAATGAACTAAAAAAGTAAAGAAAACTGAAATAAGGATGATTTGAAGCCTTAACTAAGTTTTTGCGAATGGCAAGTACTATAATTTAGTTTAATGGTAGGTGAACAGCGAAGCATGCACGCAAGAGGGAGGAATTCGTTATTTTGATTATTAAAATAATCATGGTAGATTAAAATTTGGCAGTATAATTTGAACTAGTATTCTATATATGCATAAGCAAATTAATAACTAAATTGTTTGAATGTAAATATGCTTAATTGTCATGTTGCTAATTTGTTGTAAATTCTAACAATTACTCAACTATGAAATAAATCTTAAAGTACTAGAAATGGATACAAAATGAAAATTGTACACATAGCTATTATGAATGTGGATAAACCAGTGTTTAGCAATGAATTACATAACCATCTGTCAGTTCAAAAATCTAGGGTTAAATCTCAAACAATATAGCTAAATGCACCAAAAAAAGGGACAACACCAATCACTCAAAAGAACATTAATTTCAACTTCACTCCCTACCTGTCAAGATTAAGTTAATCATTTAAATTTTAGTAAATCTCATGTTAATTTATTTGTAATGCTTCATTTTAACAATAACCATTCTTTTCAATTGCAAACTGCTCTATGCACATAGTCAAAAGCCAAACTGAATTGTAATCATGAATTGATTATCTCACACAAGTGCCTTAGCTGAATTGGACAAAAGCTTTATATAAAACAGATAACACTATAGCATAAATCTTCAATGAATGATTGAATAATTCTTGTCAAATGTATGACAGGTATCATAACAAAAATATTAAGATCTAGTGTAAGTGGAACTATTAAGATCTAGTGTAAGTAAAACTATTAGTGGAATACTTCTATGCCTTCCTTCACATATGGAAGAGTCTTGCCTCTGCAAAAAATACAACAAATTTAAGATTTAGAACTCAAGCTGCGTTTTCAAGCAATGAAAGATAAAGTTAAGAATACCAAACACTTACGTCCAACACGAATGAGGCAGCGTACACGACGAATGACAAGTACTCCCGACTCACTTTGCCTTAGAATCACACCATGTACAATTAAAAACATTCTGAGCTCTTGAACTATGACCCTTAATTGGGTGACATCACAAGAATCTACCAGGCAACGATACACATGAGCATACTCTCCTTGCAATAGCACCTAAAACAACATAAAAACAGTTGATACAAATGGCAAGACAAAACAGCACCCATTAAAAAAAATAATCAGTAAGGATACAACAATACCAAAAGTGTTCCTTGATCCATCAAACGGGAGATTAAATTTCCAAGAACTTCATCATTCACACGCCTTATAGCATCCTGTATTAAATAACCAAAACAGAATCAGAAAACACTTATAATAACATATACAAATATACACAGCACTGATAACAACATACCTGAAGGACATAGTTTCCATAAGGATTAGATGCCACAATTTGTACATGTGGGATGATCTGGCTGACTAAGATCGCCAAGGAAGGACGATGATCACAGTTTCTAATCATGGCTTGAATAACGTTTGAACCAATCTCACTTAGAGATAGTGATAGAACATAACCAGAGAGATCATTGACAAGAAGACAGAGCATTTCTTGGGAAATATGGTCTATAAGCTGAAATCAATGGTGACCAAGAACATAGATTACAACTTGTAAAATAAATGTAATTCGGATCAAAGCACAAAAAACCAAAACTGCAAACCTTTTCAATGACATGACGACCAAAGTAGTGACAGCTCAAAAATGGAATATAAGGTCGTAAAAAGAAAGTAATACTATCCACAAGAGCAGGGCTGTTACAAGCCAAAATGAACTGAAAAGTGCAAAAACCAAGTAAAAAAGTTAAAACACATATTAAAGAAATGACCAAGTTGTTTAACCATTGTTGTAAGACTGATGTTACCGCTTGTAAAACATGATTTCCATTTGGATGGCCAGCAAGAATAAGAAGATGAGGGACTATCTCCATCAAAAAAAGAGCCAACTCCAAATACGCTGCATTATTCAAGAGGCGTTGAACCACAAGGCGTCCAGCGACATCCACACTGCCAAGCAAAAGTAAGGACCAATTTTAACAAGGACATATTCTGTAATCAATTAAGTCAAGAACCATTACCTAAATTGAAAAGCACTCCCAAGAACATGCTGCAGCAGAGTAAATCTAGATGGATTAACACGGAATTCATCGATTGTAAAATTGACCATGCCCGGATAAAATTGGCAGAATTGGGTCTGGCAGGATAGAAAAAGAAGTAAGATGCAAAGATAAAATAATGAGTACAACATGAAAAGAAAGAAAAAGTTAATGCACAAAGGAATACCAATTGGCAAGGCTGGATTGTGAAAAACGAGTTACTAAAAGAATCTCCTGCTGCACCAGGGTGTTATTCACAGCCGCAAATCTATAATTGACCAAACCAGGAAATTGATGGAAGAGTTGGTCCTGGCATGCATGAAGAAACAATAAGATGCATATCACAAAAGAAAACGAGAAAACAAAGAAAATGTTGTAGATGAATACCAACGGCAAAGGCAAAGGCTGAATATCACAAAAGTTTCCATAAGCACCTCCTGCTCCAACAGGGGTGATACCCACGGCCTGAGTTGAAGAATTAGCACGACTAGAGAAATGGTTCTGGCAAAGAAGAAGAAGTAAGATGCAAAGATAAAATAACGAGTACAATATGAAAAACAGAGAAAATGTTAAAAAGACTTACCCAATGCAGAGGAGGTGTAATGAAGACCGAGTTACCAAAAACATCTCCCAAGTCAGATGGTACCACTCCACTACTAGACTCCCCAATCTCAGAGGTTGAAGAAGGGGCGACTGCAACAGCCACTGCATCCACTGGGGTGAAACTAACGGCCTCAGATGATGAAGAATTTGCAACACTGGACTCTCCAACCTCAGCGTGGAGGTAGGGCCGACCAAGGAAAAAATTGTTGAAGAAATGGCAACTAGAGTTGACGAACTGATGACAATCCCCTCATTGGAAGATATAGCACTAGAAGCAGAGCTTGAACGCGAACTCGGACTGCCTCCTGCAGGAATCCCTCCTCCACCTTCATCATTGTTGGAAGAAGAGTTCAACATCATTACAAAAAATTGAGAAACAGAGAATTGAGCAGAAATTAGGGCAAATTTTGGATGAGAATGAGAAATAGGTGATGAAATGAACTCTAATTCAAAGTTATCAATTTTGATATGAACTCTAATTCAATTTCCCGTTGGAAGATTAATGAAAAGTACAATTTTTGCGCCACAATTCAAAATGCTCTGTTTCTATTTCAAATTACCGTTGGAAAATCAGAAGATGAAGCCGGAATTCAAAATGCTCTAATTCAAATTACCGTTGGAAGGTCAGAAGATGAAGAATCGCTAGCTTGGCGCCACAATTCAAAATGCTTTTCCAAAAACTCATCAATCCAAACTGTAACTCAGGCCGCCGGAACCGCCACTTTCGGCTGAGGATGGAAGGAGGAGGTCGTCGGCGCATAGTGTGAGAGAATTGAGATTTTAATTTAGGGTTTTGGGAGAGAGATTTGGGAGAGGGAAGATAGATGTATTGAAACCATTGTTACGCGCGGTTTCTATACTGCCATTTATTGGTATTATTTTAATCCATTTTATATTATAGGAGTATTCTACAATTACTTTTTCTCCATTTTAGCCGCATTCATATAAATTCGAATTATTACACAAATCAATTCTGAAAAATCAATTCGAATTATGCATATTTTTTACTATATGGATAAAAAAAGAAATCTTTTAAATAACTATGAACAAAAGAAATTATTTAAACCCTAATTTGGGATTAGGAAATATGGTTTAGTAATCGAGGGATTAGGGTGTAGTACCAACTTAGTAACGTTATATAAGTACATTACTCAATAATTTAATGAACATCAAAAACAAATCGAATTCATATTCTAGTCAGGGAACATAATTGCAACATAGTATAAATATTTCATTTTTAGATAATATTTAACAGTCAAGGAACATATCAAATATAAGAACCGTGAATTAAGAAGTTGTTGATTAATTTAATATAATAGGTGTTTATTTAGGGAATGAAAATAACTTCCCATGATTAATTTAATACACTAGGCGTTTATTTAGGAAATGGAAATAACGTCCAATATGTAATCTTCCTTTTTTGCTCTTTTTAATTTTTTTATTAATTTATTTAATTCCAAGTGGCTCATATATTAACCATCAGATAACCACTAATCTATGGATGGAATTAGTTTTAATTTTTAACAGCTTTTTACACATTAATCTGAATACATCCCTATAGAGTTGTGATCAATGTCGAACCAATTTTAAAGACCGAACTAGAGACCAAATCTGGGCCATTAGATCTAGTTTTTTTGATGAGATGTGCTGCTGTGAAATTTTTTTCTCGCTTCATTACTAGCCCATTTTACTTCATTGTATAGGTTTATTACTTCATTCTGTACGTAATACCTTGAAACTACAACATGTTTTTACTTGCTTCCAGTAGGTTTTGAAATGATTCAACATATGCTTCATTCAAATTCATTGACGTGGGTTTTTGCTTGATTAACATTTAAATATGCAATTTATTCAAGTAAGTTTATTACTTCATTCAGAAACGTTATTACTTCATTGGATAAGATTTTTACTTCATTCCAGTAGGACTTCAAATGCTTCTACACATACTTCATTCTAATAATTTATTATATTATTCCATGTGTTTATTAAACCATATTAGCGCCATGGCGGTGGTGATAGATATTGTAGAGAGAAAGAACGGCACGCGACGGCGAAACCATATTTACGTACTGGAATGAAGTAAAAACCTACTGGAATGAAGTAAAAACCTACTAGAATGAAGTAATATATTCTGGACGAAGTTAAATCTTCGTAACATGTTAGTATGACTTATTTACCTTCGGATGAATAAAAATAGACTGGTGATGAAGGAGAAAATAGTTTATAAATTTGTGAATCTCATCCATAAAAAAACTAGATCTAAAAGCCCTAATTTGGTAGGGTTCGGTGGTTCGGTCTTTAAGAGTGGGTTTGTGGATAATGGGACTCCATTCCTATATATATATATATATATATATATATAGAGAGAGAGAGAGAGAGAGTTGTGATCAATGTCGAACCAATTTTAAAGACCGAACTAGAGACCAAATCTGGGCCATTAGATCTAGTTTTTTTGATGAGATGTGCTGCTGTGAAATTTTTTTCTTCTTCATTACTAGCCCATTTTACTTCATTGTATAGGTTTATTACTTCATTCTGTACGTAATACCTTGAAACTACAACATGTTTTTACTTGCTTCCAGTAGGTTTTGAAATGATTCAACATATGCTTCATTCAAATTCATTGACGTGGGTTTTTGCTTGATTGACATTTAAAAATGCATTTTATTCAAGTGAGTTTATTACTTCATTCAGGAACGTTATTACTTCATTGGATAAGATTTTTACTTCATTCCAGTAGGACTTCAAATGCTTCTACACATACTTCATTCCAATAATTTACTACATTATTCCATGTGTTTATTAAACCAATATTAGCGCCATGGCGGTGGTGATAGATATTGTAGAGAGAAAGAACGGCACGCGACGGCGAAACCACATTTACGTACTGGAATGAAGTAAAAACCTACTGGAATGAAGTAAAAACCTACTAGAATGAAGTAAAAACCTACTAGAATGAAGTAATATATTCTGGAACGAAGTTAAATCTTCGTAACATGTTAGTATGACTTATTTACCTTCGATGAATTAAAATAGGCTCGTGATGAAGGCGGAAATAATTTATAAATTTCTGTATCTTATCCATAAAAAACTAAATCTAAAAGCCCTATTTTGGTAGGGTTCGGTGGTTCGGTCTTTAAGAGTGGATTTGTGTATAATGGGACTCTATATATATATATATATAGAGGCATGTTAGGGTGCCACCACCCCTTAAAATAACATCATACCACAATTCCTAGCCAATCATTTGTACACGTGGATGAATAATAAGCTGCCACGTGGCAAACCCCCCAAAAAAAAAGACGGGCAACAATCTGCTGGCTTTTAAACAGCAATTTTTCTTGAACAGCAATATCCAACACGTTAGACAACAATCTATAGATTGTTGTGTATTGTAATATTAATGTGTAGCGTTTATAATATTGTTGTATAAGCGTTGTCACGTTGTCATTTTAAGAGGGGTTGTCATTTTAACACAACCCTATATATATATATATAGAGAGAGAGAGAGAGAGTTGCATTATCCACAAATCCACTCTTAAAGACCGAACCATCGAACCATACCAAATTAGGGTTTTTAGATCTAATTTTTTATGGATGAGATACACAAATTTATAAATTATTTTCGCCTTCATCACGAGTCTATTTTAATTCATCCGAAGGTAAATAAGTCATACTAACATGTTACGAAGATTTAACTTCATTCCAGAATATATTACTTCATTCCAGAAGGTTTTTACTTCATTCCAATAGGATTATTACTTCATTCTAGTACGTAAATGCGGTTTCACCGTCGCGTGCCATTCTTCTCTCTACAATATCTATCACCACCTCCACGGCGCTGATATGGTTTAATAAACACATGGAATAATGTAATAAATTATTGGAATGAAGTATGTGTAGAGCATTTGAAATCCTATTGGAATGAAGTAAAAATCTTATCCAATGAAGTAATAATGTTTCTGAATGAAGTAATAAACCCACTTGAATAAATTGCATTTTAAAATGTTAATCAAGTAAAAACTCAAGTCAATGAATTTGAATGAAGCATATGGTGAATCATTTCAAAACCTACTGGAAGCAAGTAAAAACATGTTGTAGTTTCAAGGTATTACGTACGGAATGAAGTAATATACCTATACAATGAAGTAAAATAGGCTCGTAATGAAGCAGAAAAAATTTACACAGCATCACATCTCATCAAAAACACTAGATCTAATGGCTCAGATTTGGTCTCTAGTTCGGTCTTTAAAATTGGTTCGACATTGATCACAACTATATATATATATATATATATATATATATATATATATATATTAACTCAAAAACGGAAGGTCATAATTAAGTAGTTTTAGGTCATATTATAAGATTTGGGTTTATGTCATGTTAAGATCATTTTAGGTCATGCTTTGTTAGCATGACCTAAAAATAAACTAACTATGACCTAAAAATGTCTTACGTATGACTTTGTTCTGCGTTTCTGTATTTAAATCTGGTCTTCATATATATATATATATATATATAGGGAGATGATCAAAACAAGTATGTGTTTAAAATTCAAAAATGCAGCCCAAATCTTGGCCCTAGGATTAGATGATCTAATGGTCAATAATTAACCAAAAATACGGAAGGTCATAATTAAGCAGTTTTAGGTCATATTATAAGATTTTGGTTTATGTCATGTTAAGATCATTTTAGGTCATGCTTTGTTAGCATGACCTAAAAATAAACTAACTATGACCTAAAAATGCCCTATGTATGACCGCGTTCTGCGTTTCTGTATTTAAATCTGGTTTTCATAGATCAAAACCCTATATATATAAATATAATATATATATATATATATATATATATATATTTTAAGGGGAGTGATCAATTGCTAACTCATCAATTAATTACTAAGTACAACTAATTTGTGATCATAGGATTTTAGAAAACTTGTGGTCTACAATTTGCCACGTGTAATTTTCGTTTTCATTAATTAAATCGAAAAGGATAAAAAAAACTACCAAATTAGGGTTTTTGGTGAAAATGTCAATACAATGTTTCGAAAATATCAACACAATGCTTTGATAATAGTTATTCATTTTTAGTATTTCTTGTTTCGGACAAGACATCTCATAGTATTAATTTGTGTTCAATAATTTTAGTTTATGATGTAAAATAAGCTTATCATTCTAATCGCATGCTCCACTAATCATCCCAAATAAGTTAATCACATGAATAGAGTTGACTCGACACTATATAGTGCTGAAATAGTACTATCAGCATAATCAACTTTTAATAAAAATAGTAGTAGTGAGAAAAGACAAAACAACTACAATATCTGTTATAATAAGGCAATGCGAAAGATCAACAACGTTTTTAATAATACCACTCTAGCTTCTGAATGCAAATACTAAAAACAGATGCTTTGATATTTTTTTTAAAAAAACACAGAAGTGTAATGCACAATCAAATTTTTATTAGTGTAGTGATTAATTTATAAAAGCTCAGGCTGATCAAGCTGAGTGACACTGACTCGAGAAATGAGAGACTGAAGGGGATACGACGTCAAAAACTTTAACCCAATAATACTATTAACTAGTATAGGGAAGTAAGGATCGAATTGTTTGTGTGATACGGCTCGGGGCTTGGTTGCTGCCACGCTTTATTTTAGGGGTGGGTTAAGTATCTACAGATGCGAAAAAGAAAAGAACTAATTAAACTGAACAACTAAGCTACCTAACTGATCAACTAAGAAAACATTACTATAAAAAAACAAACAAAATAACGGGATTGTCAGGCCCCTGCAAAAAGGCACGAAAAGCAAAATAACTTTAACAGAATCGTCTTCCACAACAACTCAGCGTAAAGAAACAGAGCAACAACGGATCTGAAAAGCTGAGGAAGACGAAACAACACAGAAACACACTTAAAATTACTTCTACGATCTAACCTACGTTAACGTAAAAAAAGAGAACTACGGCTATTGCATGCAAAAACGAAAAGAAAGCACGTAGATCTTAACGGAAAACAAAGACTCAAACAGAAAACTGCAAATCTAAGCTAAGACTCAACACAAAACAAGAAATCAAACATAGATCTAAACACTAAAACACAAAACAAGCACGGAACGAAGAAAACGAAAACAGAAACTTAGATTAAACTAGAACAGAACAGGAAGGAGTGTCGATTACATGAAAATGAAACAGAACTAAACTAAGAAAGCGGTAAATTGTCTCATCACCCCTTCTCAGGGTGGAATTACAAAACCGAAATTGGAAATGTGCGAGAACAGCAACGGAAAGCAACTAACTACCAGCTAACTAAACGGAACCAAGTGTGTGCAGAAGATTGAAAAGCGAGGAATTGAAGAGAACTTTGATTTCAGCTCCGGAAGAGAGCTAGAAATCCTACCTACTCTAAAGAAAACCCCCCTAAACTACTAAGCAAGAAATGAAATGTGGGGGAACTCCCTACTCTTAGTGTGCAAAGCTCCTTTATATAGAGAGACGTAAGGCTCTGATCCCTAGGGTACCACCCCCCTAAAATGACGCTTTTGCCCTGCACACCTTAGAGTGGAGTTCATAGTCTTATCTCCAGCGCAAGGTCTGGCTGGCTCCGGTTGGATAATGACTTGATCAGTTTAAAAGCCGCCTCTTTTCTCCTCTTTCTCCAACTTTTGTTTTCGCCCTCTGGAATGATGTGATCTTCGATTTCCGGCGAAATCTACACACACCTGGCTCAAAAAGGTTCTTTAATTTGCTTTCAGTGTGGTTTTGCTATAAAACACATGCATGAATCGGGCCTCGCCAACATGATACAACCATCAATAGTTATCATGGTGTCAACTAGTTAACTTGTCTTAATTGGTAACCAAAGATAATTATGAGTTATCATGTTTAAGCGTTTGGTGATAAATCACTATTATGGAAAATAATTATCATTATTTAAAGGAAAAATTGCTTGTAAAGTCATGAACTAACTTTCAACATAGTTTGGTTTTTCCGGTGAACTTTAAATGTTGCATGAAAAGTCATGAACATTACCGGATTATGTAAATTTCTCATCCGACCCACCCGATAGATTTCCGACACAATTACTTATTATACGTGGCGCGCCGGAGGCGTGACTTGGCAAAACTCCACTAACTCTGATTGTTTCTCTTCTATCTTTGCAATCTTTAATCCTGGACTTATCACAAACATACAAGTAGCACAAATGAAAGCATACAAATCGACATAAACATACAAATCGAATTCCACAAGTCGAATTTAGCATAAAAGTAGCATTAATTCCACAATTCGATTGAACCCTAAATTTGTCATTTGTCAAGTCACGCATCTGGCGCGCCACGTAGGATAAATTTGTGTCGGAAATCTGTCGGGTCGGGTCGGATGAGAAATTTACACAATCCGGTAAAGTTCGTGACTTTTCATGCAACATATAAAATTCATGGGGAAAACCAAACTATGTTGAAAATTCATGACTTTAAAGACAATTAGTCCTTATAGAAGCGTCTCTACTATAGAGGGACGAATGGAGTACAATCATAAATTGAACAAGGAACGAGTAAAATGAGGTATCACAAATACAACTGAAAGTAAATTAATAGTAATCACCTAACTAATTGTTAATAAGTAAATCGATTTCTTTATATACACTGCATCTTCATGCGAAAATCTTAAAACAAAACTAGACATGATATATGAAAAATAAATTAATTGACTATAATCATTCTTTTTTGATTATTTATTAATTAAATTAATTTTATTACTAATAACCATATACAATGCTCGAAATCTAGGATTAAAAATTAAGAAATAAGTCAAAAAGGCCTAAAATATGATTTTAACTTTATCAGTTTTATTGTTTAATGTTATATAGATTTGTTAAAACAAAATTTTAAAACTGGTGATGTCTTCAAAATACTAAAAAGCAAACACTTCAATTTGTATTTGCTTAAATTTTGGGGTTTCTATGAATTCATAGATGGTACGAATTATTAGATGTCAATATCCTTTAAATTTATAACCCGATGTCATTACATGAAGGCCAATAACGCGACTAGGATTGTCAACCAGATTTTTTTCTACTACATTACAGCATGAAACGACATCGTTATATACTTATTTTAATGTTTTGAAATATATTATCAGTTGTTTTTTCGAAATAATTTTTGTTTTATGATAAGACATGTCATATTAATTTGTGTAGCAATAATGTTCGTTTGGTTTATGATGGAAAATAAGATAATAAGTGGAGTAAGTGAATCATCCTAATAAGATCTCTAACGCCCAAATTTAACTTGGGCCCTAAATCAAATTGCAAATATTGATAAATAATGAGTAGTAGTACAGGGAGTATCTAATTAAATTTGTAGTTAATCATATCTGTCTTAATATAAATAAAAAAGTAAATCAAAAGATCTACACGTATATATAATCCCTCGTTAAAGTAGTAGTGAAATTATTCAAGTATCCACCTTTTAAAAAAATTAGTACTACAACTTTTCGCAGACGACAATCATACCACATTATGATTTAGTGTCACATTATATAACAGAAGTTGACTTTCCCAACTAGTTTTAAAATCTAAGTTGTACTTCAACATGCACAAAATCGTCATCAACATTGCATCAGCAATGTCTTCATTTTAAAGCCAAAAAAACAGAAGTGCACAATCAAAGTTTCTTTATCACTAATTAACATTTTTTAAGGGGCCACAAATTAACATTTTTTAAGGGGCCATGATCCTTTCATTACCTCTAATAGTATTTGCAACTGCCACTTCTCAATATCTTAATGTTCCATTTGCATCCAAATCCAATAGTCAATCACTAATTGTTGATTTCTGATATAATTATACGAAGATAACAAACTAGAGGACTTCATTGTCTAAAATCAATATTGGACTCCAAAAATACATATGCATATTTTTAATAAGAAATTAAATGCTGCACTTCAATTTTATATTTATTCAACCTCATTATAATAAATCACGAATTCCAAAATATCATGGACAGTTAATAATACAATATGGAGTAGTGAAAGTCTAAAACACGCTAACTGTCATATATGTCACGCGGAATAAAATTCTGCCGACGAGACACCTAATCATCAAAAATCGAACAACATGATATTTTCGTTAATTTCTAAATCGCAACTTTCAATTGATATGAATAGTTTTGTAAGTTCTCCTATAATTAAGAGTATATTTAATTATAACGAGCAATACTCCAAATAGTATTTATTTTATTACATAGGGGAAATGATAATACAAAAATTGATCTCAATATAAAATAATGGTCATATTATAAAATCCGGCTTTGAGGTCATATTAAAATCATTTATGTCATTTTTACTATAATAATCTAAAATAAGATAATAATGACCTTCAAATGACCTCTATATGCTTGATTCTGTATTTTTGTATTAAGAATGAATTTTGCATAGATCAAAATTCTAGCCTTGCCTCACCCCTCAAAGATATGAATTATACGTGTGTAAATGTGAATGTTCCATCTCATGTCCCTACACAACCAAATAATTCTTGTTCCCCTATTGGAGGAATCAGAGGAACGTGTCAACTACGACCTTCTCATCATCTCAAAGCCACAACCTTCTAATTATTTTTTCCTAATCCTTAATAATCAACAAAAAGTCAATGATTAGGATTAACTTGAGCATAATTAGAGAATAAGCTTACTTGGATCACACACATTCTCCATCAACTTGCATATATATATATAACACTAACCTATCTTTCTTTGAGTGAAAACATAAAGAAAGACACCATCTTTTCCACAAAGTCAACCTATCCAAATTCAACTCCATGTATTTCTGCAAAATATAGCTCTCCGACTATACGAGCTATGGTCTCATTAATTGAGACATACTTGATACAAACCTTGTTGTTGTTTCATCTCAAAACAGATTCGTAATAGTTATTTTAGTTGATCAATTTTTATTACATCTTTTTATGCGGGACTACTCACATGTAAATATCTCGAAAATCGAAATTCATTATGCTATCGTGTGTGGTCCTAAGATGATAAAATTACGTGTCTAGTTGATGTGAAGACAGCTGATAAACTTATGTGATTAACAAACGTTGACTAAATAAATTAATATGACTAAGAAAAAATTGCAATTAATATAATCATAGTGAGACAGCAATATCCATTTGTGGGATGCAAGTTGATGGAATATACTTAATAAGTAGGGAAAAAATAATACTACTAGCATTTTGGGGGCTCTTGGTTGTATATGTGTACGAGCAAGTACACCATCTGATCAATGCTTCCAATGGCCAAACACTTTCTTTCTTTCACAAGTTGGAATTCTTTTATCAAAGTCTAGTTGTAGTGTTGTAAGTTGTAACTATATATACTATATACATTTTCAAGAACTCAATCTTCAACATAATCTACTTCTTCCATAAAACAAAAACATGAAGGCTAACTCATTGGAAGCAGCCTTAGCTCGGCCTAAGTTGGCGGCTGTCCATGACTATTCACGATCGATTTCCAAACTAAAGCCAAAGATACGCATAATTCACATAGTCGAACCAGAGATCATAACGACGACTGCTGAGGATTTCCAGCAGCTTGTCCAGAGGCTAACAGGAAAGCCAGTGGAAAGGAAACAAAGCAGAAATAAGAAGGGAAACAACACATCGTCTGTGTTGCTGCCTCACTGCATCAAAAGAGAGGAGGCACCGGTGCTACAAGGGGCTCGGAGAATGAAGGTTGAGGTAGAAGAGATATGCGATGCGGAGGATCACAGCCTGTTCTCGACTTTTCTGGAAGATATTGATGGATTCTTTCATGACATGAATGAATCGCCCACTCTGTTTTCTTTCAGGTCTTCTCAGATCAATGTATTTGGGGAGATGCCTCTTTGCTAATTGGTGGAAGGAGGGAGTGGATTTGTTTTCGATTTTCTGGTTGCAGATTGGTATCTGGCTTTTGTGCTTGGTTAGGAGATGAAGCAAACTAGTTTTGCTGTTTGGTGTCGCTGAGAAGTTTACTTGTCGATCGACATCTTCGTTGTTCTCAGTTGCTGATTAATCAAAGATAGAGCAACGAGAGGATGATATCCGCCACAAGACTCGTGGTGAGGAGGTGTTGGGGGAATGGGATTCCATGATATAGTAGATATAAGGATTGAGCAGAAACTGATTCTGTTGATCCTCTGTTTGGCCTATTCATTGTGGTGATATTCTTTCTATTAGTTAGGGTGTTGTAG
Organism: Salvia hispanica; assembly: GCF_023119035.1. Lineage (NCBI taxonomy): Eukaryota > Viridiplantae > Streptophyta > Magnoliopsida > Lamiales > Lamiaceae > Salvia > Salvia hispanica. The sequence goes on from NC_062965.1 coordinate 5,861,702, forward strand.
ATTAGGTGTAATGAACTGATTGATTGAAGAGGACATTCCTCTTTTGATACATGTATTCAGCTTTGCTGATTTACTTAATACAGTATAGATTGAATAACATGAAATGCAGAGAAAATTGATAGAAGATCATATGGCCTTACAAGAAATGTAGAGAAAATTGGAAATTACATTATCCAGAATACATGAAAATAGGAAAATAATTTTTATAGAAACTTTTGCAGTAACGATAATGTACAAATCAAAATTGACCATGTCTTTCTACAGAGATCTCTTGTATACGGTATACGCATCTTTTTCTTCGGTGTGTGGTCGAACTTCGAGGGAGATGTAATTTCTCCATGCAGTTTCCAGCGAGCAAGTTAGACTGATGGCTGAAATAGAAGAAACATAAAATCATGAGGGAATATTTTCCAGAAGGATTACACATGTATGTGTCAATGCACATGTATGCCAATCAAAAGAAGAACAGAGTCAAGCAATTGAGATAGTGTTGATTCAAGATAAATTCATGAGAAAGAAGCACAGTCGATAGCTTGCCTTCGATTAAAATTGATAACTTAATAAAATTCAAACAGAACCAAAACAGTGACAAAAAAATTTATTTAGTTTTAAACTCCTCCTTTGATCTGTGGAATCATTGTGGCGATGTCTTACATGCATACTTAGCAATGTTCAACGAGTTTAAACCTAAACCACACAATTTACAACTATGGAAACTAAACATTATGAGTAGATAGATTGAAATACCAAGCAGCCAATCCACATGAAAGTATAGTAGGCCTTGAAAAGGAGCACTTACAAGTAACATACAGAATAACGCACATGTCATGATGATTTCTAGCCGCCAATATGTATCATTGGTCTGTTTGGAGTCTTCGCAAGGTTGAACATCCCAGCATGAGCTGCTTTCTTTCTTTTTATCTGGTACGCGGAATAAATGTTTGGAAATGTGAGATTAAAAGTGTACAGTAACACAAAATTGGATGTAATTGTGAAAACTAGATAGAAATTGGACAAAAGGGCTACCGCTGCTCCTATAATCTCCTCAAGTTCACTATCATCAGCACCATGGCGCATGGGGTCCCTCAAGCTAACCTGAAAGGAACAACCTCATGAGTATGAGAAACAAATGTTATTTTTAATATATATCGAGAAGCATGGAGTTAAGAGTATCGACAAAATCTATCTGCTCACTCGACTGTATTTAAGAGTGGAGCTAGTGGGTTAACTGAATATATTAAACAATCAATAAATAAAACTAACCCTGAAACAATAATATAGCTGTGCTTGGCATTGTGACAAAAAACTCGCTAACAATTGCAGTAAGATAAAACAGAACTAGAAATTCCCATCCCTTAATCATAGGCACTTATGTGGGCAATAAGCATAGGATGAAGCTACTAGTGCCATTTAATAGATTGTCAATGGATGATGAGCGAGGCAACGTTTTACCTCTGACGGACCAAAGAGGCAAACTTTAAAGTTCCCATCAGCTAAAAGTCTCAGTCTGTTGCAACCAGCACAAAAATGCTCAGTCATTGATGTGATGAAAGAAACTGTACCCTGATGCCCGTCAATCCTGAAATTCTTGGCTGTCTCGGTGGGGTGATCCTGAATTCTCTGGAGTTCTTTGCCTGACCTGATTAGAAATTTGTAACTGCTGATACATGTAACAACAAATCTGAAAGCTATATAAATAGAGGTGTGTAGATTTCTACCTTACCAAAATATCCATCATCTCAGAGTAAGGAACTAGTTTCTTTGAATTCCAGACATTCCCATCGAAAGGCATGAACTCAATAAACCTTACGTTTATTGGCTTTTCACGCGTCAATTCAACAAAATCACATATTTCATCATCATTGAAACCGCGCATTACAACACAGTTTACCTGACAGAAAGGTGTAAAGCACGTTAACATATATTTACTACCCCGTCTTCCAGAAGGAGAAAAGATAAGAAATAAGAGAACATGGAAGAGGAAAGAAAGTCATGAGTTCCAATTCATGATTACATATTTATCTGTCAAATAGATGATAAATTAAACAGCCATAACAATAAAACATACTTTGACAGGACTATATCCCAACTCTATAGCAGCATCGATGGAGTTCAACACTCTGTCATGTCCTTTCCGCCGAGTCATAAATTCAAACTTAGCTGGAACCAATGTGTCTAAACTTATGTTCAGCAGACTAAGACCACATTCCTTCAATCTTGGAAGTTTCTTCGCTAGTGTGATTCCGTTAGTGGTCATAGCAAGTGTTTTGAGCCTTTTCAAGTTTGAAAGCTGTAGGCAAATGTCATCAATGTCCTTCCTCACCGTGGGCTCCCCACCAGTCAGACGAATTTTATTGACACCTGAACTGACAAATATATTTGCTAGGCGAACAATCTCATTCTGTGAAAGAAGTTGAGGGCTGGCAGTTAGCTCTGCGCCTTCAGCAGGCATACAGTACTGGCATCGCAAATTACAACGTTCTGTTAATGAGATTCTCAAATAAGTATGTTTCCTCCCGAACGAATCAACAAGCATGTTGGAAACAGGTTCATCTGCTGGAAACTTTTCACATGAAGTACCATACATCTTTGAAACGGTTTCATCATTAATTTGTCTTGTTGAAGTTGGTCCATCACTGCTATTTTGCGGAATGTGAGATATGATAGTACTGTTCGCCTGAAATGAAATTTGATCACTAGTAGAAAACAATAGTCCAGCACTTGATTACTGGAAATGCAGTAAACTAGGAACCTACAATGGAAACAGCCAGCCATGATGTGTAAACTTAATAGCATTAGCACATTAGTAAAAAACGGAAAAAGAAAATCAATTAAAACTCTTCGTTATATATATACTCCATTTTTAAGCTCTCAGTGGAAAACAAGCATGATATCCTTGATTCCACCTTCTTCGAGCTTAAGGTGATCTTGGTGCTTTAATACATTGGCATTTGACAATGTACAAAAAGATGAATTGACATCAGATAGAGCTACAGTAAAACATGTGAACACCTTATCATTCAAAATCAGCTAGTTCAAATGGACTACTTCTTTTCATCGATTTGATTCATAGTGTAGCCTTCAATGCTGATAAAGCAAAATTTCACTAGGAAAAGTAGCACACAGCTAAATCAAGCTCGATATAAAGTAAAAAGGATTAGCAAATAATACAACAGTGCCTGCATCGATTGAGTCATGGCAAACAATATTTCAAAAAAACGGAAACTTTACAAAAAAAACACAATTTGATTGAGTTAAAAAGCAAAATCCCAAAATAAATCAGTTTTCCGAGTTCAAATCTAGCAGGGGACTCAAAAATCACATAAATTCCAATAGAAGAAACAAAAGGCGATTTAATCAAACAAAACCGAAGGAGCTTACAGAGCTGAAATTCCTCAAATTGGAATGCCATTTAACAATCCTGGATATGCAGCAGCGCATGCCGAGAGCAAAATTAACGCTTGAACAATCGTTCTTATTGGGGAAAGTAAGAATCAGAAACCAAAATTGGCGAATATAAACGTAGGGTCACCTAACAGTTAGAGAGGAAACAGATAAGCTGGAGTGAAGCAAAAGATGCAGTAAGTAGGTAAACGAGAAGGGGAAATGAAGGCGGCGGCAGGCATATGCCTAATTCTACATTTGGTAGTTTGATTTTTGTATGGAGCGACGAATCCATCGAACAACTGCCACGAACGAGAAGAGCTGTGACTAGTGCACACAGTCAAAAGCCAAAACTGCTTCTGCGTTTGTCGTTACTCACTGCAGAGTCGTGCTCATTTCCACATCTTAAGCTTCTTTTATTTTATTCGTTATTATCGATTTTTCAATTCTGTAATTCAAAAGCAAGTTTAATTTATTTTTTGTTTAATTGATTTATTTTAAATACGTGATCCGTATAAAAATTGATTTCGTCGATAATTTATTTATTCTAAAATCTAATTATAATTGTAAATTCAAAATTCTAAAGTCGTCAACAGCAAGCCGTTGATTCATTCATCTCTCCGCAGCGCAAGCTTTTCCGCCAACATCTACTCTTTTTCTCTGAGCCCCCAAATTCTCTCTCTCTTAAGGTTAATATTCTAAGCTGATTCCATTTATTTCGCTGTTTTTTCTGCCAATTACGCACTTTCTCTACTTTTTTCGCTCTTGATGTTTGGTTGATCTGCTGAACTAAGTTGAAAAATCTCTGGAAATGTAGTGTGTTCGTATTTTAGGCTACATTCCTATCAGTAATCCTAGTTGATTCGCTTGATATGCTTTGAATGAATCGTTTTTTTGCAGTAATTTGGTTATTCCGGAGCAATGGTGTTTCATAAGGGCGCTTCTCTGTTGACGAAGCTGCGGTCGCGCGCTGTGAGTAATTGTAGTAGTTCTCGATTTGTTTGCTTGCCCCCTCCCCACCTAATTACATTGATTTAGAAACCGCCACTGAAATTGATTTCATGTAAGTTCACATGCAATAAAGGTGTTAGGGAAATCAGTATGACCAGAATTCTGTGCTAGAAGATTTATCTCCTGTTCGGTTATGTTTGTAGACTGATTTTCTTGTTTGTGAGTGCCTTTAGATTTTCTTTAAACTTGAAGTGTTTGCATCAACCAGGTCCAACAGCCAGGTCTCCTCAATTCTGTCCGCTGGTTCCAAGTCCAGACATCCTCTGAGGTTGTAAGCATCTTTGCTTCTTATTATTTAATAGATTTCATTTGATCAATGAGTGTTTGGATTTGATATGGTTTGGTATATTATGTTGATACATTACTGTGGTCATCATCTGAAGATTGAAGATTAGAAGTAACAGCTTTGATGCATTGCAGTAGATTTTTAATTTGAATATTTGTTTGCCTATTGTGAGGATCATGTAAACTAGATAACAGATAGGGATAAGTACAAATAAATCATATTCAAGCATGGGAAAACAGTTGGGTTTTTATAAATCTACAGGCCATTGCATTTTTTGGTAAACAGTAATAAGTTTATTTATTCTGTTTGCATTGCCTTTGTTCGTTCTTCTAAAACCTAAGCTAATTTTTATATGTGGTCATGTACCTTTGGCTTTTCTGTAGGACCTACATTCCCAGCTGAAGGAATTGATTCCAGAACAACAGGTAATTTTGATTTTGCTATATGGGCTGAAACTAGTAGTAGGAGTAGTATTCATGCTTTGTTTTGTTGGTTTATTCATGCTGAGCAGGAGAGGGGGGGGGGGGGAGAAGATATGTGGATTTTCTGACTTTGTTCATTACTCGAGATAAATTGATGGAAGCGTTGACCCAAAAATGATTTTGTTCTCCCATCTCTGTCATATCCATATTGATTCTTTGGATACTCACTTATTTTACTTTTGTCCCAGGAACGCCTAAAGAAGCTTAGATCAGAACATGGTAAAGTTCAGCTGGGAAACATTACTGTTGATATGGTACATGTCGTTCTTGTTTTTTGGCTTTCCTTAAATTCGGCTCATGCTTCTAGAAAATCGATTTTTTAATTAATGCTGGATTTGCTTGTTCATTGTCAAAAGGTACTTGGTGGAATGAGAGGAATGACAGGACTACTGTGGGAGACTTCATTACTTGATCCAGAAGAGGTACACCCCATTTATCTATTGATTTTCTGGCAACTCCTCAGTAACCTTGCATGCAGACTGTAAAATTGTAAATTCTGTTTTATGCAATCAATTGCTACTGAGATGTAACTTATCGTGCACTTAACTTGTTTTAGGGAATTCGCTTCAGGGGCTTGTCTATTCCTGAATGTCAGAATTTGTTACCTGCAGCCAAGTCTGGAGGAGAACCTTTACCTGAAGGTCTCCTTTGGCTGCTTTTAACAGGAAAAGTAGGTTGCTAACCTTTTCTTATACCCCACCATGTACCTCTTCCCATCATCAAATATAGTTGCATCCAGTATTCAAGTATAAACAAGTTTACCTTAATATTTATATTTTGTATCAAAATTTTCCTTTGTTTACTTTTCATATGCACTCGTAAGTATTTACTTCATTTGTGCTTTGATTTATTTTGAAAAATCTAATCCTCTTATCTTTCCCTGCCTGGGTTAGGTGCCGACAAAAGAGCAAGTCGATTCATTATCTAAGGAACTAAGAAATCGTGCTACTGTCCCAGGTCATCCCAACTCTCAAATTGGTTATCAACTTATTAGCTAGTTACCCTATTATAGCAAATGACAATCCAGTTAGCAACTTGTTCATCTGTATCCAATTGTTGCAAGTTGCAACTTCTTCTTTCACGTGTATAACTTATATTAGGAGATGCTACAATTTTCGATGCTATTCTTAGAAAAATATTGTTTCTACTTTCTACCAATCCATGGCATCCCCTCCATAAACATAATTACTTTTCCTATAATATTTTTTTGCAGTTGAAACCACAGTTATCTAATACAATGTGAAAGTTACCATCATTTGTTACAACTTTGTCTACAAGCTCATTTTTTTACTCATTCTTTTTTTATTGCAGATCATGTTTATAAAACTATTGATGCCCTACCTATTGATGCTCATCCAATGACTCAATTTGCGACTGGTGTTATGGCTCTTCAGGTGGAAATGTGCAACGATGAATTGCTATTTTTTATCGAATTGAATTAGGAAACCTAGTTTTTAATCTGGTCATGTTAATAGTTATCTCCCATGCAATCAATGCGTGTACTTTTATGCTCTAAGTTTTATGTAAACTTATCCTGATGTTGTGATATTTATATTGTGAAATGGAGTACATACGTATTAAAAATTTAGTAACTGGTGCCTGGTGATACTACTATTTTCATAAGTAGCTTTTTCAAGCTGAAATATTTTTATCTTCAAACTTTTGAATCTGAAAGGGTGACCTTCAACTTATTTTAATAAAAGAAAGATACACAGAAAAATAGTAGTTACATTATTCGGTAGAAATGGATATAAGGGAGGTAATCTTATGCATTTAGTCTCTCCATCAGATGCTTTGAATTATATAACATGTAAAATCAAAGTGATCGGACAATTTCTAATGTTTTTTCTATGCCTGTTGTGTGCACAGATGCTAACCTTAGTGGGTATGCATTGTCTTCAGCAATAGTTTTTTAGTGTGCATTATGCTTTGAGTTGTATGGTAAAGTTTGTTATGATTTGTCCAAATGTACCAAATAGGGAAATAGATTAATGTTTTTCATTGTTTTCTTATGCAAGGAGATACCAACTGAAAAACACTTTGTTTTCTTTGCTCAAGGTCCAAAGTGAATTCCAGAAGGCATATGAGAAAGGGATCCATAAGTCTAAGTGAGTTCATGAGGAGGCTTTACTTTCTAGTAGTATCAAACTATTTCCTGTTCTGACAGTTAGTCCTCAACAGGTACTGGGAACCAACATTTGAAGACTCCCTTAGTTTGATTGCTCAACTTCCAATTGTAGCTTCATATGTCTACCGCAGGTTGGTTGGATGGAATATTTCTTAGAGTTCTTCCGTTTAATCTTCCAAACTAGTTACATCAGTGATGCATTCTGTAAAACAATTTATTACAATGATTCATTCTGTAAAAAACGATATCATGTTTTAGTATATTTGTAACATTTGTTTGGTGAAGGATGTACAAGAATGGGCAAGTTATACCAATGCACGACTCTTTAGATTACGGAGGGAATTTCGCACATATGCTGGGTTTTGATGATCCTGCCATGCAAGAGCTTATGAGGCTTTATGTGACCATCCATAGGTATTATTATTTTTCTCATTGTAATGTATCAGTGTAAGTGTACATACTAAGTAACATGAGCATATCAAATAAAAAATTGTTCTTTTGTGTAATTTGCATTTACTTCATGCAGTGACCATGAAGGTGGGAATGTCAGTGCTCATACTGGTCATCTGGTAAGTGACATTATGCTTTATGTATCATTTCTAAGGGCCTTAGCTGACAGAAATGCTACTTATTGACATCTACTAAGATACCTTTTGGGCTTTTACTACTTAACTCTCCTGACATTATGGCATATGTAGAATCTCTATTAGTGTACTTATATTGCTCTAATAGCTGCTCATTGTACTTGAACAGGTTGCTAGTGCCCTTTCTGATCCTTATCTCTCATTTGCTGCTGCATTAAATGGTCTAGCTGGTCCACTTCATGGCTTGGCTAATCAGGTGCTAAATTGTGTGGATTCGATGTCCTTGTCTCAATGCCAACATGCATAATCTATTTGTTCTGATCACTTAGACTCATGGCTTATTAAGGAATTGATCTTTACACGGACACAGATTTTTTCATATAAAACTATTTGGCTTTAAACCTATGGACTTACTGACAATATTACCCTATGTCTCGCCCCCAAAGCTGATTAGTTACCCCTACTTTCACTCTTGGGTTCTTCCTTTTTCTTGAACAACTTAGAGCCTGCTCCTTGTTCTAAAAGAGAGGAGCACATGTTATCATCATTCACGGTTTAATTGCAAATGAAAATTATTTTATAAATGATAACATAACACAAAAACGTACCGTGGTCAATAACCAGCAACAGCATCTCCAAGGTAGCCATATTTGATATTCCTTACTATCTGCTTCACTTTGTGGTCTTGTGCAGGAAGTCTTGCTATGGATTAAATCGGTGGTAGGAGAATGTGGGGAAAATGTTAGCAAAGAAGATTTGAAAAAGTATGTCTGGAAAACATTGAACAGCGGCAAGGTAGTTTCTATCTGTAGCATTGTAATTTGTTGTCTCCTCCCCTATGACTATAAGAAACCATTTTGTGTTGATTTTGCTTCATCTTTCATGGCCAACATATAAGTATCATGTTCAGTAGATTGATACTCTTCAAATTACTAGCTGTTGTCACTGCGGGTGCTTAAGTTCAAATGCTGTGACCTTACTCTAGTACTCTTGTGCCTTTTTCAGTTAATATATAGAATTTATGTTCTTTCTTTTTCTGTCCATTAATTGAGCACCTGCTCTGCAGTTTAAAAAACCCCTCTTGCTCTTGTTATTTATCGTTACATTCTAACATCCAAGAGCCTCTTAATCATTTTCGATCTCGTGGTTATTTTGTTGTGATTTCCATCTTGATTTGACCTCTTCAGTGTTTACCTTCTCATTCTTTACGTGGTATTATACTGTAGGTTGTTCCTGGATTTGGACATGGAGTTTTGCGCAAGACTGATCCAAGATACACATGCCAGAGAGAATTTGCTCTCAAGCACTTGCCAGAGGATCCACTGTTTAAACTAGTAACCACTTTAACCTTGATATATGGGATTAACATTCAGACTCTGGTATTAACTGTAATCTGATATATCTGCTGCAGGTTTCAAATCTTTATGAGGTAGTGCCCCCAATACTATTGGAACTTGGAAAGGTATGGGACTCTGGCTCACAAGTAAAAGCTGCTTAGAAGTTTACATGAGATTTCTTCACTGTTTAGGTGTTAAAACTTATTTTTCTTTATTTAAAAATTGTTAGATGTCAAATTTATTGTGTAGGATTTAACAAATAATGAAGTTATCACTGTTGGAAAGTAGGTATGAGTGAATTATGGCTTCTTGCCTGTGAGCTCTGTTACTGTCTAAACTAACAACGCTTACTTTTCTTTTTCACTTTTCCCCCTACACGCACACACGCATATTGGGGTTGGGGAGTGGGCTTAATTCGTCATGACTCATGCATAAGACATAGCTGCATATGGCAATTTTAAAATATTTTCTGGATGTTGTCTCTAATAAAATGTATACTTGTATGTTATGTCGAATGTATGTTGTTCTTTTGTCTTTTTGCATATCTATGTCCTGATGTAGGTTATTTCTGGCATCTGACTTTTGCAGGTGAAGAACCCATGGCCTAATGTAGATGCCCACAGTGGAGTATTGCTCAATTATTATGGTTTAACAGAAGCAAGGTACATTTCAATTTTTTCTAGTGCTAGTTTAACCTGCTTATTTCATTATTCAATTCTCCCCAGGGAATACTAATTTGCAGGCTGTGCTGTTATTGACAATTTTCTCATTGACGTTTATAGATACTACACTGTTCTTTTTGGCGTTTCAAGAGCTATTGGCATTTGCGCTCAGGTTGTCAACCGTGCTTAGCCCCTCTGTTTCTAGTTTCCTAATAATCATAGTTGATTCTTTCCTGAAATCTCTTTCCTTGTGCCTTTACTTGTCGCTTCAGCTAATATGGGACCGAGCTCTTGGACTGCCGCTGGAGAGGCCAAAGAGTGTTACGATGGAATGGCTCGAAAAGCATTGTAAGAAAGCTGCTTGAGCTTGATTTGTCCTCAACATAGAAGAAAGGCATGGTAATAAATATTTAGAATAATCATTGCTTGAGAAAAAGCATTTTTTGGGGATAAAATGAAGGTTGGCATCGAGTTGAATCTCATGGCGTGTTTGATTACATTTTTTTTCTCTTATATTCCCAAGTGTTGAATGCACTATAATGGCAATTATTCATGCTTTTTGAACATCTTTTTACTATTTAACGAATATACAGCCGATGTTGAATGGGGCAGTTAACTGGTTTCTTCCTATCAGTCTTGGTAAATTTTTGTTTTTATTCTTTTCCTCTCTTCCATTTCCGATTTGAAAACTATAGAGCTATGCTCTATTTCATTCCAAATTGTACGTCAGATCTAGCAATGCTAAGAGCATCCGCGGCAGGTGGATGGTCATCATTTGACGGCAGGGATGGAGGGCGGAACGCGTTGGAGGGCAACTTGCGAGATGGGTGTCATGACTTTGAGCAGAGAGGGGCGGGTTTTCACATAGAGAAAACCACCAAAGCGGCTGCTCGAAAATGACTACAGAGAACGCAGTAGAGAATATACCACAAAAGAAAACCATAACAATAATACTCATTCCGCCCATCATTACTTGCCACAAGTTTTCTTTTCGTTCTATTTGCTAATATTTGTCATAGTTACTTTACAGTACTACTTTTGGTAATTGACCTTATATCTACGAACTCAACTCACTCGCATTTTATCTCAAAACTAGTAGTACTTCATATTAGGATTTACATTTCACTAACTTTTTCCACTTTTTCTTTAGATGTTTAAAACTTGTCCCATGTCAACTTATGCCAAGTATTGGCGGACAAAGTAAAAGAATTAGGTGAACACTCCATACAATGGAAAGTTGAATGACATTAGGAAAACAAAGAACTAATCCTCTTACGAGGCCATAGATTTCTCCATCCAAAAGTGATCTTCTCATAATATACGATCTAATATTAAGGTGATGTTTATAAGAGTTTATATAAGATGCTTACCAATTAAAAGTGAATCAAATTCTAACAAATTGGAGTAAAAGATAATAATACTCCCTCCGTTCCGGCTAAGTTGACACATTGCTTAGCCGGCACGGGACTTTAGGAGTTATTGATTAAAGTGTTTAATTGGAGAAAGAAAGTGGATGTAAGTATTAGAGTAGAGAGATGAAGAAAGATGGATATTTTAATAGGAGTGGGAAAAAGTGGTTGAGTGTATTAATTGAAGAGAGAAAGTTACCAAAAAAGGAAATGTGTCATCTTAGTTGGGACAAACTAAAAAGGAAAACATGTTGAAAGTACGATGGTTGCTCTCACGGTGCGCACAGAAGGAAATAAACAGGTTCCCTTGGTCCAGCAAATCCACTAGATCACGCGGTCTAGGAACTCGTTGGTCGTAGGAAATCCTGGTCGTCGGACACACAGAGCACTCTTTCAAAAACCCTCAACCACTTTACTAAACCTAGTATAGGGAAGTAGGGATCGATCCCACAGAGATGGATGCGTAATAATCGTGTTCAAGGATTTGGGCTTGTTTTTAGTGTTGGCTGCTGCCACGCATTTTTCTTGGGTTGAGGAAAACAAAATAAGCTTGAATAGGGAATTTTAAAACGGCTACGCTAACAACTAGACCTAGGCGAAGCAACAAAGAAAACTATGCAAGGAAATTAACCGCACAATCACTAGATCTAAAAGAAAAACTACTCTAATTACCTAGACCTGGGAAACAAACTGACTGTGGGGACCATGACTGAAAAGAAAGCAGAGTACGGACGAAAAGCTGGCAGAATAACTAACTCGGTACTAACTAACGCGACATCATCTTCTTCAACCAAATTGCGTAAAAACTCATAAGAAAAACAACATGAACGAAATCAGAGCAGAGCAAACTAAATCTAAACCAATTTGATGCATAACAACGAAGAACTAAACAGATCTACAGATGCTAGACGAAGTAAAACAGGAAACAAGCGGAAAACTCAAATCCATTCAACAACTCCCCTTTCTCACTTTGGATCCAACCTCAGACGCTAAATCCACTCCGGATCCAAGCGTCCGACACAAACTCCAACCAACAGAAACATTTCAATACTTCAGATTTTAACGACAACCTCCAATAAATCAACAATCCACAGATCTATCACCAAATTCCCAGATCGAGTACCACAACATCAAAATAAAACAGAGATCGACATAAAACTTGTTAAAATAAACTCTCAGCAGCAAGATCTACGTAAATCAACTTGAAATGTCACAAATAAACTCAAACCAACAGAAGCGAAAGGATAACAAGTAACATCAACATCCAAGTCGACTCCCAAAAGTGAAGCTCGACCGCAAAAGTGCAAAAAACAACTGAAATTTAAAGAGATTGTATCTTCGCCCACACGCGGACGGTGTTGCAACTGAAACTTCTGAAGAAATGAACCCTTCGTGACCCAAACTACCCCAGATCTCTCATTCCCAAGTGTGTTGTGTGTATGAGCTAAGAGTGAGCGAAAAAAAAGTCAGTCCTTTCCGTGTGTTGCATGTTCTTCTATTTATAGGCATTGGAGTGGGGCCCAGCGAGGTATAGATAGACTTTGTTGCCCTCAGCTACTGACTCCCTCCGTCACGCCTTCTTTTCCTTTGAATTCTGCTCACTTCATTCTTTCGCTAGACTGCTCCCTTCAGCATTCCCTCGATCTAGCGATTTTATCACACACCTGGCTTAGAAAACATGTTAGACCCAGCAAATTGTAACGTTTTTCACCATATAACCGATGCATGAAATTAGCCTTATCACATGTCATCTTAAGCGGAACAGAGGGAGTAACAATTAACAATAATGTTGTAGCAAAGGGGGGTAGCGAGCATGTGCTGTGAGTTACACCGGTGAAGACGGCAATGTCGTAGGTTCTTTATTTCGGTAGACACGAAAGGGGATAGATAGCAAGCAGATGCTCTTAGTTAGAAGCCTCCTAATTAATGTTGAGACAATCACACTAGTTTGAGTAAGGTTTTAAACATAGAATTAGTCGAGGTCTGAGTAAGGTTTTAAACATAGGATTAGTCGAGGAAATGAAGCCTGAGCAAGTAGTTATAAACGATGAGTTAGAGTCCACCAAAATAGATTCTAGACAGGTACTACTACATAAGCAATTACTATTATCAAGTTTTTGATCTGCAGTGTTCCTTTCATTGGTAAAGTGATTGCGTTGTTTCGTTTCTTGTTAGAGATAAGAAACAAAACACGGAGTGAGAAGAATTAGCATGAATGTTTTTAGAAGTACTAGCCGGAGCCTCAAATAGGGTTGGCATGGTACGGTATACCGCACCGAGAATGCCATACCGCAAATTGCGGTATGACTAAATGCCATACCTATACCTTACCGAATTTTTCGACGGTATGTCAAAATTTGAAAACCTTTACCTTACCGATATTTCGGTATGCCGTACCGTGTTGCGGTATACCGCGGTATACCGCAAATCATACCTGTTTGATATATAAAATATTGAAGAATTGAGATTTAGAATTAGGACAGAATAATGAATTAATGATGGCTGCTACTGCTTTACGAATTATGCCTCTAATCTTTCTTTAGTTTTAAAAATATAAATATTATAATTTTATAAATTATATATGTTATGATGATTGATTACAGCAGCTGTGTTGAGCTAAATCAAGCTCAAGATGTGCAAGTTAGAGGGTTTGATATGGAGACTGCTTTGGGCTATCCTGAGCCGTTGGATGGTAACTAGTTAGATGTTTTAATCACTACCGTCCATTTGTATCTAGCTGATTAATAGAGTAAGTCTTAGCTTGTGGAATACTCATTCACCAAAAATCATCTCTCTCGTTTTGTATTCTTCCAGAAATTGAATAAGAAATTCTTTCCCTAAATTCTTGTGTTCTTCTTTTAGTCGTTTTCAATTCCAGTTAGATTCACAATTGGCGCCGTTTGTGGGAACGCCGGTCGCAGTTTTCCCCAAATTTGAGCTGAGAATTGAAGGTGAATTTGATTGCGATTCTTGAAGATGGCAGAGCGTCTTGAGGCTGAAAAATTCACCGGCAACAACGATTTCGGACTCTGGAGAATGAATATGAAAGCGATGTTGACGCAACAGGGGCTCGCATCGGCTTTGGAAACGAAACAGAAAGATCAGAATGAAAAAGGGGTTCTCGATGAGAAGGCTGTGTTGAAGCAAGCCGAGATCGAGGCCAAAGCTCACAACACGATTGTATTGTGCCTCGCCGATAAAGTTCTACGGGAGGTGAAGGTTAGAGGAATCTTGGCCAGGTTAGAGGATCTTTATCTCACGAAATCTTTGGCTAATCGGTTGTATATGAAGTGAAGGTTGTATTCCTATAAGTTCTTGGAGAATAAAGGGGTGTTAGAACAACTGGAAGATTTTAGCAAAACCATAGATGATCTTGAGAATATTGATGTGGCTAAAGGAGATGAGGATAAGGCAATTTTGTTATTAAATGCTCTTCCTAAATCTTTTGATCAACTGCGAGATGCGATTTTGTATGGGAGAGACAAGGCCATCACTTTTGTGGAGGTTCAGACAGCAATTCGAGCTAAAGAAATCCACAAAGGGAGGATGGGAAATGAGGCTAGTTCATCTGTTGCAAAGAGCCTCAATGTGAAGAAACATAAGTTCAAGAAACCATTCAAGAAAGATCAGGAGACATCCAAGAGTGTTCAACATGATCAAAAAGAGACTCGTTCTTGCCATTGGTGCAAGAAGCCCGGTCACTTGAAAAAGGACTGCTATGCTTGGAAAAAAAACAGGCACAGGCTGGTGAGAAGATGGTGAACGCCACAGATTGCCCAGAAGAGAGTCAAGAGCATCAGATTCTGAATGTGATGGAAAGTGGAATTGGTGGGAGCTGGATCATGGATTCAGGCTACAGTTTCCACATGAGCTCTAACTTGATGTGGTTTCAAGATCTGAGTGAAAGTTCTGGGACAGTAATTTTGGGCAACAATCAAGTATGCCATGTGAAAGGCATTGGCTCTGTGAAGCTGAGAATGAGTGATGGCTGCATCAGAATTTTAAGTGATGTAAGATATATTCCTCAAGTTAAGAGGAACTTGATTTCCCTTGGGCTTCTTGAAAGAAAGGGCTGTGTATTCTCATCTACTGAAGGAAGAATGGTGGTCAGTAAGGGTGGAAAGGAAGTTATGGTGGCTGAAAGGAGGGGAAGTTTGTATTATCTGCTGGCAGAAGTGCAAGTACCTGATGCTGAAGCAAACTCAGTGATAGAGGATGTGAAGTTATGGCACATGAGATTGGGCCACCCTGCAGAGGGCAGTGTCAGAGAGCTTGTGAAAAAGGGAATCATGCAGGCAGAATTGAATAAGGAGCAGCTCAAATGTGAAGAGTGTGTTCTTGGAATCTCAAAGAAGTTGTCCTTCCCTAAAGGTAAACATCTATCCACCCAGCCACTAGACTATGCACATAGTGACCTTTGGGGTCCTGCTCAAGTAAACTCCATAGGTGGAGGCAGATACTATATGACGATTATAGATGACTACTCTAGAAAAATGTGGATTTATATACTCAAAGAGAAATCAGAGGCTTTCAAGAAGTTTTCAGATTGGTGTTCTGAGGTTGAGCTAGAGAAGGAAAAGGTGTTGAAGTGTCTTCGCACTGATAATGGGTTGGAATATCTGTCAAGGGAGTTTGATGAATATTGTAGGAGTAAGGGCATTAAGAGGCACAAAACTGTCCCCATGAATCCACAACAAAATGGTGTGGCAGAGAGGGCAAATAGAACCATTATTGAAAGGGTTAGGTGTCTGCTACTCTCAGCTGGTATGGAGAGGAAGTTTTGGGCTGAAGCTGCTTCCACAGCTGTTAAATTGCTGAATATGTGCCCAGCTTCAAGCATAGATGGTGATATACCTGACTTCAGATGGCATGGAACACTTGGAGATTATTCCAGATTAAGGATATTTGGCTGTAGAACCTTTGCTCACATCAGGCAAGGAAAATTAGAGGCTAGAGCACAAAGATGTGTGATGCTCGGTTATCAGTCTGGAGTAAAAGGATACAGGCTATGGTGTGTAGAGCCTGGGAATGTCAAGATCATCATCAGCAGAGATGTGGTTTTTGGGAGAATGAAATGCCATTTTTGCAGAAAAATACTAAAGATGATCAAGGAAGATTGACTACTGATTTTGAGGTGGAGCCTGAGGGTGCACCACCTGATGTTGAAGATCCTAATAAGGATCAAGAATTCAGTGAAGATCATGGGAATAATTCTGATTATAGTCATCCAGCTGCTAGTACAGAAAGTCTAGAAAATTATCAACTTGCTAGAGATAGGGTGAGGAGGAAAAATGTGAAGCCACCCTCAAGATACTCTGACTCAGAAATGCTTTTCTATGCTCTCTGTGTTGCTGAGGAGGTGGAGTATGGTGAACCAGCTTCCTACAGAGAAGCAATACAGTCCAAGGAAGCAGATAAGTGGATGCTAGCTATGGTGGAGGAGATAGAATCTCTTCTTAAGAATGGAACTTGGATACTAGTTGAAAGGGTGGAAGGCAGAAAGATTGTGAGTTGTAAATGGATCTTCAAGAAGAAGATTGAATCAGCAGTAGAGGGTGATCATATCAGATTCAAGGCTAGACTAGTTGCTAGAGGCTTCACACAGGAGCAAGGTGTGGATTTCAATGAGGTATTTTCTCCAGTTGTGAAACATACTTCAATTCGAATATTACTTGTTGTTGTTGCTAAAAAGGACTGGGAAATGGAACAACTTGATGTTAAGACCGCCTTCTTGCATGGTGAGCTGGAGGAAACAATTTACATGGCTCAGCCTGAGGGTTTTGTCAGCCCGGAAAATGAAGGAAAAGTTTGTTTGCTCAAGAGGGGCATTTATGGATTAAAGCAGGCAAGCAGACAGTGGCACAAGAAATTTGATAATCACATGGTTAGTTGTGGTTTTGAGAAGTCTTTGTATGATGAATGTGTGTATATTAAGAGGAAGAATGGGGTGCCTGTTGCTTATCTTCTACTGTATGTAGATGATATGTTACTTGCTGGAGCCTGCAAGAAAGAACTTCAATCAGTTAAAGATGATTTAAAGGCTGCTTTTGATATGAAAGACTTGGGTCCAGCTAAAAGAATTCTAGGAATGATCATTGTTAGAGACAGGCAGAGGAAGCTGATCTGGCTGACTCAACATGACTATGTATCTAGAGTTTTGAAGAGGTTTAAGATGGAGAATGCTAAGGAGACAGCAACTCCGTTAGCCCAACACTTCAAGTTGTCAATAGAGCAGAGGCCAAAGTCAGAGGCTGAAGCTGCCGAAATGCAGAGGATTCCTTATGCGAATATAGTTGGGAGCATAATGTATGCTATGATCTCAACAAGGCCAGATGTAGCTCAGTCAATTAGTGTGATCAGCAGATTCATGGCTAATCATGGAAGGGAGCACTGGAGTGCACTCAAATGGTTGATGAGATACTTGAAAGGGGCTGGGGATTTTGGCATATTGTTCAGGGGTGATGATGAGTACATGGGTGATGTAATAGTTGGTTTTTGTGATTCTGATTTTGCAGGAAACATTGACAATCGAAGATCACAATCTGGATACATCTTCACAATGTTTGGAGCAGCTATTAGCTGGAAGTCAAGTCTCCAAAGTGTAGTTGCACTATCAACTACAGAAGCTGAATTTATGGCTTTAACTACAGCAGTGAAGGAAAGTTATTGGTTGAAAGGTATAGCTGCTGACTTTGGTTTCGAGCAGGGAGCTATATCAATTGGTTGTGATAACAACAACGCATTGTGTTTAGCAAAGCACAAGGTATACCATGAACGAAGTAAAAATATGGATGTTCGTTTGCACTTCATCAGAGAAGGGATAGAAATGGGTGAAGTGAAAGTGTTCAAGGTGCACACAGATGACAATCCAGCAGATATGCTGACAAAGCCATTGCTTAAAGACAAGTTTGAGCTGTGCAAGAAATTGGTGAGTGTTTGTAAGCTGAAGACGGAGTAAGGTTTGATCAATCAAGGTGGAGTCTGTTATGATGATTGATTACAGCAGCTGTGTTGAGCTAAATCAAGCTCAAGATGTGCAAGTTAGAGGGTTTGATATGAAGACTGCTTTGGGCTATCCTGAGCCGTTGGATGGTAATTAGTTAGATGTTTTAATCACTACCGTCCATTTGTATCTAGCTGATTAATAGAGTAAGTCTTAGCTTGTGGAATACTCATTCACCAAAAATCATCTCTCTCGTTTTGTATTCTTCCAGAAATTGAATAAGAAATTCTTTCCCTAAATTCTTGTGTTCTTTTTTTAGTCGTTTTCAATTCCAGTTAGATTCACAATATATATATTAAAAAAATATATTTATTAACGGTATATACCGCAAAATTACGGTATATACCGTAATTTTGCAGTACATACCGTAATTGCGGTATGATGCGGTATACCGCGGTATATGCAAAATCCATACCTTTACCGTACCTTAATCTACCGGTAAGGTATCATACCGTACCGAAAAGTGCGGTATACGGAAAATTCGATATTTTTGGTATTTTTTCGGTATGGTAAGTGCGGTATTTCGGTATGTTTTGCCAGCCCTAGCCTCAAAGATGTTGTAAGTAGTTTTAGTGGTGAGTGATTGTTTTCTTTTGTGTATCAACTATCAATTTATATAATTGTTACATAATTATAGCAAGTGGAGAAATTGTCAAATACTCGTACCATATTTGGAAAGTATTGATCAAACCTTACATGTTTTTGTCCTAAATCTTTGTAGTGTCTTACAACTTTCAAGAGGATATGCAGACAACATGGATGATCAAACCAATTTAGTGTTTCCTGAGCACCAATATGTGTGATAGTTGTATTTTTAATTTTGTAGTGTCAATTGCTAACAAATATTGGATTTTGTCCCATCATTTTAATATTTTAATGAAATGTCTCACAAATTTATAGATTGCATATCAGCGTAAGAGCATCCACAATGGTAAATAGGTCAGCCATAGACTACCCTATTTCTTCTCCTGCCACATCATCCAGCACTAAAATTCCTCCTGCCACATCATCAGGACAAGCAACTGGACAAGCAATAGGCTAGCCATAAGCTAACCACATCATCAACACTATTTAAAAAACAACTAAATTTACGGAATTAAACACAAAATGTGGAATTAAACACATAAACAGCTCCATGTGCATCCTAAAACGCCGCCTGAACAGGTTGACGTTAAACCGCGGCTCCGGAGCGAAGTAGTCGTCATATAACCGTTGATGTGCAGCTACGTGATCCCGAGGAATCACTGCTCGGCGGTGGACAACGGGTGGAGGTCGAGGTACCGCCGGCTGCATAGCCCTATGTAGCAGCTGGTCTATCTCACCCTCCGTATAGGCCTCCAGTGCTTTGTCCATTTGCCGTTCATACTCCTTATCACTACTACCACTACTACCACTCGCATCACTCATTTCGCGTTGTTGCTCTTGTACAGAAATTAATAAGAGAGAGAAAACTTGTCAAAACAAGTGGTGCGAATGAAAATGACGTGAAAATCGCGTATATATAGTGTTTTGAAAATTTAAAAAATAAAAATAAAAAATTGCGCTGGCCGATCGCCAGACTACAATGGCGGCAAGAACATCGGCCTGCGCTCGCCAAAATTCTCGCCGATTCCACACTCGCCGGTTGCAATGGTTCGGCCAGCGAACCGTCTAGCGCCGGGTATCGGCTAGCCGGTCGCTCGCCAATTATAATGAATGCTCTAACAGCACGTACACTATTGTCTATACTCTATTCAGAATAAGAATACAGCAGCAAGTTGTCTCCAATGCCAAAAATCGTTTGCGTTCAATTCTTAATTTCAAATTGGCAATCTCCTTATCCTCTGCCCTAAACCCCCAAAATCTCCATACAAATTGTTGAAGAAACTGCGAATCCGCCAACTCCGAATCCAAACCCCTGCCTCCTCCTCCTCCTCCTCGATCAGTTTCCGGCGCATCCAAAGCAGCAATTCAGCTGCCGAGAGCAATCCGAAAACTACGTAGACGCATAGGGCGGCGGAATCCGGGAGGAAAACCGACAACAGAGATGCGACCGCCGCGTAGCCGGAGGAGACGATCAGATGGTGCGCGAGGCGGCGGAGAGGGGGGAAACTGAGCGCAGCGGCGCAGGCGAGGTAGTGCAGGGCGGAGGTGGCGACGGCGACGCGCATCGCGATTGGATGCGTGGAGAACGGGGACTGGCTGGGATCGTGAATCCACTGGTATTTGAGCTGGAGGAAGGCTTGGAGAATGAGGATCGCGGCGGTGGTGAGCTCGCTCAAGTGCGGGCTGGGGTGATCGGAGATGTAGCATTGTGCGGCGAGAAATGCGGCGGCGAAGTGGCCGGGATGGGAGACGAAGAAGCCGGAGAGTATTCGGAACGACGTCGTCGCTGGTGCGGTGTTTCCTGCGTTTCGCGGCATTGTGTGTGTGTTATAGAGAGAGAGAGAGACAGAGAGACAGAGAGGGGGGGGCGGAGGAAGGGAAGAATATTTATTGTGTTTGAGTTTTAGATTTTGATGTTTCTATCTATTTATAAGTTGTTGATTTGGAAATTTACAATATGATAAGAGTATTGTTTATTTTATTTTAAATAAGATGTGTAAGGAATTCAACATTTAAGGAAGTGGCGATGTATTGAGAATGCAGAATAGCTGGTCTTTTAGAAAAGGTTCAAAAGGTTCATTTTTGAGAGTTATAGAGAGATTTTGCTGTTTTACTATTTTAGGTTTATTAGCCCTAATTTCATGTAATTATGAATTGGTAGGAAACACTTATAAAAAATTAAAGTGGTTTCAATTTGTAGGAATGATAAAAATGGAAAAGAAAGATTATTATTTGGGGATGGAGGGAGTATATACCAACTTTAGAGTTTATGAAAAAAAATTAATGTTTTATAAAATTGCATAATATTAGGCTTATTGCTAATAACCTTTTATTTGAAAGATAATTAATAATAATTCCATATTTACTACTAGTATTTCTTAAATAACTCTACCCTCTATGACTATCTATAAATTGGATATAGGATTAACAACTTTGTCAACAGTGTAACATTTCATTTTCAGAGTTTTTGTTTTGTTGAAGGTTGGGAAATTTCAAATGGATGATTTATTTCATTTCAAAAGGTTCATTTTTGAGAGTTACAGAGTGATTTTGCTGTTTTTCTGTTTTGGGTTATTAGCGCTAGCGTCATAATATTTCCACGAACTTTGAATTGTTATAATATTATGAATTTGTAGAAAAACTTATAAAAAATGAAAGTGAACTAATTCTGTGGAAATGGCTAAAATGGAAAAGAAGGACTATTATTTGGGGATGGAGGGAGTATATACCAACATTAGAGTTTATGAAAAAAATACTAATATTTTAAAAAATTACATAATAGTATTAGGAGTATTGCTACTGACCCTTTATTTTAAAGATAATTAGTAATGATTTCCCCTCTTTGATTAATAACTCAACCCTCTATCTGTATATTGGATATAGGATAACAACTTTGTTAACAATGTAAGATTTCATTGTCAGAGTTTTTATTTTTTTGAAGGTGTGGGAAATTTCAAATGTGATGATTTATTTTATTTCTGCAAAGCTTTGAGTGTAAAAGGAGAAGGTCAGTCGAAAAGGTTCAAAAGGTTCAAAAGATTCCAAAGGTTCAACACTCTCTTCATATGTTCTATGGTAGAGGAAGAGAGCATGACCCACCATGCATAAAAATTAATCTGGCCTATTCATGAATTAATTTTAAATATTTATATAGTTATATTGCAAAGTTCAAATACACTGACCAGTTGGTGTGTCTATTATTTAAAAATAAAACGAAATACAATATTTGTAATTTGACACTTATTTCTAATTAAACTTGAAATAAATACATACTCCCTTGGTAGTAATTATACATAATCAATGTGCGTGGCAAAGAAGAGATGAAACATAATTGTAAATAATTAAGTGGAGCTGTTTATAATTGGAATCTATATATAAATTAAAAAAACATTTTTAGAGTAATTTTTACCAAAATATTATTACTACCAGTCTACTATAATATTTAAAATTTTGTATATTATGCGAATGAATTCTAGTTGTAGTTGTAGGAAAGTGAGATAGCCAAAAATGGACGAAACAAGTGGTGGATTTGTTGTTAAGTTATTGAGTAAAGGTTCAGTTTGACTATATACATTTGTCAAGATCTTTTTCAATAGAACATATTTTGTACTACAAATTTTAAAAAAAAATTGAACTGTGTTAATGGACCATGTCGAAAAGGTTCACTCTGCACTAATGCACGAATGAACGCAGAAAACTAGTTCTAGTAAAGAAATCCTCAATGATAGAGTTCTGAAATCATTTTCTAGTGCAATAACAATAACAATTATAATAAAACTTTATTTAACTATAATTATCCTAATTTTCAGATTTGGCTAGCATCCGGAATAAATAGTGAATTATAACTATAATTGTTCCAATAATTACGTATCTAATTTGGCCTATCACCTATGGGCTAATATGCAAGCATATGTTTCATGCTTGTTTAAGTAATACAGTAATAGCAATGATATTTCCCACTATCGTACTAAGAAGAACTAAGATTTCCAGAAGAAGATGTCATTCGTATGATGAAAATAAAAAGGAATATTAAAAATTTGAGTGGTCGAAGCTGAAGTAGTTACTTTCGAAGTAACACCAAATTTGATACACTAAAGCTATTTTTAGCTATTTAACTACTTCATTCGTTCCATGATAATTAAGTCATTTTTCTATTTTATAAAATTCTAAGATAATTGAGTCATTTCTATTTTTTACAAAAAGTAACCATCTATCTTACTTTATTATCTCTTTCATCTCTCTTACTTTGTTCATCTTCCGTTTAACACATTATTCTTAATCTCCGTATAAAAAATAAGTCTTCAATTAACAAGGAACGGAGAAGATATATTAAGTTTTTTTTTTCAATTAATCATGATCCGAAGGAGAGGAAAATTCAACTGCAGCTTTCCAGTGCCGCTCTGAGCTTCGAGATAGAAGACCACTCTGTGATCATCGGTGAAACCAATGGATTTTCCTTAAAATCTACTACTTCTCTGTCCACAATTAAGTGACATAAGTTGACTTAATTCATGTTTTAAGAATTGTAAAGAAAAATTGAAGAAAAAATATGTGTAGTGTGGCTATATTTTTATAAATTTATTTTATTATAAAATGTGGATGGGATGAGTTAGTGGCTTAGTGCAATGTGAGGTTTATTACTAAATCTAAAAGCAATAAAAAGTAAACTAGACACTAGCTGAGAACAAACGAAAAAGAAATTTTGAGACACTTAATTGTATACAGAGGGAGTGTGATTGTTAGTAATTTTTTTTAGAGAAGATCAGTCATAATTCCCTATTTTTTTCTGTTATGACTCGAATTCTCATTCTTTTAATTAAAAGTGAAGCATTTTATGATTAATCCAGAATTAATGAATTTGTGCACTTAGTTCTTACAAAAGGGATCTGTTTTATGGATCCATTCTTCACGTTCCAAAATCCGAACTTTGTGTTATCATTTTATCAATCAGAATTTTATCTTATTATAATTGGGTATGTTTAGGATTAGGATATAGTGTCACACAATATTCATTTTTAGCACGAAAAACTTACCACCCAAATACTATATTTATTGTAGTACTTTTTTATAATCTCTCTCTCAAAGCCAAAGTCATTATTGAAACATAAATTTTGATCGATATTTTGTCTTGTCACTCTTGACTCACTCCATATCTCTGTTAAAGAAATCCCATTTTCCTAAACACTCGTTCCTCCAGTAATTACTAATTCTACATGAAAGAATGCGGATTAAAAAGACTTAATCGTGAATTAAATGAATTATTTAAAGAAATTATTTTATTTACAGTAAAAGTGAAATTAGATTAGTGGAGTAATTAAAATAATAGAATGAGACCTATAATATACTCAGGTTTTATATCTACCAAAACATTTACACCCTATCATAACAGAACCGACTGTCAATTCCAAAATCAACAATGACGGCCGCCTTGTTGAGATCGGCTCTGCGGAGGAGCGCCGCAGCGTCGTACATGTCGATCCGTGCCTTCGCTTCGCCGCCGGGCCAGCAGCGGAAGGTAGCGATTTTGGGCGCCGCCGGCGGGATCGGTCAGCCGCTATCTCTTCTAATGAAGCTGAATCCGATGGTTTCGCACCTCTCGCTCTATGATATCGCCGGAACGCCTGGTGTAGCCGCTGATGTTAGCCACATCAATACCAGATCCGAGGTTCTGCTCCTTCGATTTCTCTTCGTTTAATTGTTCGTTTTCAATTTGTTGAGGTTTTAAGCAATTCTCTTTTGGGGATTTTAGATATATAGTCGATTCTGTGTTGTTTAGTCTGTTAATTTGCAGCTAATTTGAATCTCAATTGTACTAGCTACTGAATTTCTGTAGATTATATACTTTTAATTTTTTCCTTAATAAGTAGATAGTTGATTTTTCGAATATCATCTGGAGAAATTAAAATTTAAAATTATGTGTTAAATTTTTATATATTAATGTTCATTTTCCAATTATCATGAGGACGATATCTTACATACTAGTATGAATTATAGATATCTTGCGTTCTTCATTTCTGACATTTCTTCTTCCTTTTGTACTGCATTAGTAGATTTGTTGATCATATCTTCTGTCATTGCTTTTTATATGTAAAGGTGAAAGGATATGCGGG
This sequence comes from Salvia hispanica, assembly GCF_023119035.1. Taxonomy (NCBI): domain Eukaryota; kingdom Viridiplantae; phylum Streptophyta; class Magnoliopsida; order Lamiales; family Lamiaceae; genus Salvia; species Salvia hispanica. The sequence continues at coordinate 5,886,683 of NC_062965.1, forward strand.
TGAGGATCAGCTAGGGGCAGCTTTGGAGGGTTCAGATTTGGTCATCATTCCAGCTGGTGTACCGAGAAAGCCTGGCATGACCCGTGATGACCTCTTCGAGATCAATGCGGGCATTGTCAAATCTCTTTCTGAGGCAATTGCCAAATATTGCCCCAATGTAACATGTCCTATCTCTCTTTGCATAGTCATTTGTTAATATGTTATTGTGGTTTTGCGAGTCCTATGCTATTATTGGGTTTTGATTGTAAAATAACTTATGTGTTCTTTTTCAAACTTCAGGCTCTGGTCAATATGATCAGCAACCCCGTGAATTCGACTGTACCAATTGCTGCCGAAGTCTTCAAGTCCAAGGGAGTATATGATGAGAGGAGACTCTTTGGTGTAACAACTCTTGATGTTGTTAGAGCCAGAACATTCTATGCTGGCAAGGCCAATGTCAACGTTGCTGGTATCATTATATTTCTTGTCCTGTAAAATGCTTCTTCTTAGTAATTTGATCTGTATTTATATTTGTCCAATGTCTAAAACACACCCTATTGGCAGATGTCGACGTACCTGTTATTGGTGGACATGCTGGAATTACTATTCTCCCCTTGTTTTCACAAGTACTGCACTTTCAAAATTCTATTTTCCCATTTCATTCTTGCAATTGTAGTTTATTACTAAAACTCACTGTTTTTGTATAGGCCACACCTTCAGCAAATCTGTCAGCTGATGAAATTACTGCTCTTACTAAGAGAACACAAGATGGTGGGACTGAAGTTGTTGAAGCCAAGGCTGGGAAGGGATCGGCTACACTTTCAATGGCGTAAGTGATAGAGACTGAGAATAATTTACTTGTACTATCAGCTGTTTGACTGTTGCAAAGTTCTTCAAACCCAATATCTGCATGACTGTGTGATGAATGATGTCAGTAGTATTGCTTTAGTAGCTATTACTAAGATATTCTTACCTTGTGTGGGCTTTCTTAGTTTGGATTTATAATTTGCAACTCGACCTTGTGATCAGACGCGGACGTACATGCATGGATGGGGGGCCACTGGAACCCCAACTATTTCAAGATTAAGTATATGCATTACGAATCTTGAGGGTTCGATTGGTTGCCTATGTTGGAAAATGTAGGAATCATATACAATGATAGAATCATTTGATTTTTTCATGGCTTGGGTTCGATTCCTGAACGTGTATTTTTTTAAATCTTGATTTTCCTTATACTTTTTTCTTTTTATTTTCATTTTTCTTGTATTATATGACTTGGACCCCCCCCCCAGTTTAAAATTCCTGGGTCCGCCTCTGCTTATGATGGTAAGAAATTGTATGAAGTGTCTGACAACAGTGTTAATGATGCAGATATGCAGGGGCCTTATTTGCTGACGCTTGCTTGAAAGGTCTTAATGGGGTCCCAAATGTTGTGGAATGTGCATTCGTGCAGTCCACTGTGACTGAGCTACCTTTCTTCGCCTCCAAGGTGACATTACTTTGTACAAATATGATTTCGACTCTTCTCACTGCATGTGCACTGTTGGCTTGTAATCCAATTCATGAGATGTAAATGATTGTTGATGATAAGATTGAATCATCATCACAGCTTTGATCATATTAGTAGGCTGTCATTTTAGGATCAACAAGAAATGGGAAATAAACTTGATAGAAGCCATATGCAATAAATTCATAATGTTTTTTGATAGACATCCAGTATATATCTTCATGCTTTAGCTCTCTATTCATGTCATTTGAGCGATGGTGTAACGGTAGTCTCTGTCTTCGCAGCTTTGATCATATTAGTAGGCTGTCGTTTTAGGATCAACAAGAAAAGGGAAATAAACTTGATAGAAGCCATATGCAATAAATTCATAATGTTTTTTGATAGACATCCGATATATATATCTTCATGCTTTAGCTCTCTATTCATGCCATTTGAGTGATGGTGTAACGGTAGTCTCTGTCTTCACAGCTTTAATTGTATTAGTAGGCTGTCAAGTTTAGGATCAACAGGAAAAGGGAAATAAACTTGATAGAAGCCATATGCAATAAATTCTTAATGTTTATTGATAGACATCCAATATATATCTTCATGCTTTAGCTCTATTCATGTCATTTGAGTGATGGTGTAACGGCAGTGTATGTCTTCACATTCACAGGTGAAACTAGGGAAGAATGGTGTTGAGGAAGTCTTGGGATTCGGTTCTCTGTCTGATTATGAGAAACAAGGATTGGAAGCTCTCAAGACTGAGTTGAAAAGCTCAATTGAGAAAGGAGTCAAATGGCATGCCAATTCCAAAAATCCCAAAATCAACAGTGTCTATGAACCTATAAAGCCTACCTTCCGACCATTATCCCCCCATCTTCCCATCTATAAGCCTCAGACGAGCTCTACAGTCTCCATCACTAACAGAGTAAGTGCTGTCATCCTAACCGCTGTCCCTTTATCTTATGCTTTCCTTACTCTGAAAGTGGGACCAATGTGTTTGGCCAATGAGAGCGTCTACCAAGCCATGTATTATTCGGCAAAGCTCGGGCCAATCGCCCTCCAGGTTACTGCCATAGCCACAGTCTACCATTTAGTACACGGGCTTCATGATTTGTATCAGATGTTTCGCCCCTAAACAGTCGAACTAGCTGCTGGTTGGTCTGCATTCGATTTGCAGGAGAGTTTTTGGCATTAATGCTAATAAATCCGCTGGGCAATTGCTGTTTTTAAGTCGGGTTCGATAAAAGCAGGATGTTGTTCGTAGTGTCAACAGTTAGAATTCTGCTCAGTTTCTCTACATGTTACATAAACAATTATCAAAGTGCAGATAAGGAAATGAATAGTGTATGCTCATTTTCTTTAGTATCTTTCCATTTTCCTTTCGATGAATGTGAAGATTGTAAATGGAAAGAGAATATGCACAACTGAAAATGAATAATGATTCTCAATTTTATTTATTTATTCGGCAGATCTAGTCCTAAAAAATTTGCTATTAAAAGATGCATTCTTTTGTCACACTCAAAAGCACTGACTATTTATGGTTGGTAACAATCTGCCTAGCTGTAAAATTTAATTAAAAACGTCATTACTGACAAATCACCTTATTATACAATTAAAAAAGTCGTTTGATTTGTCTTTTGTAAATATACCATCAATCAATTATCAGGCATAATCACACTGATTCACCTAATTGAGTTAATTTTCTTTCATCACGTATTAAATCTTGACATCAAATTCTGATTTTTCATCATCACGTTAGCCAATAGCCACGGCAAAGAGTTGTTAACAACATTTGGTCTCAACATCAAAGTCCAGAAAGTACTATATTATTAATTCACATTGATGTAACTATACAACTTATCAAAATTAGTGGGGACCTCTTCTACCAAATTAAAGATGAGACTTAGGCGTGGACGGTGCACCTTTTCCTTTGTCGTTCACTTCTTAATTAATGCACTGACCTCACTATTGCACGATTCAAAGACTAAGGTTACACTATGGTCAACTAAAATATTGGAATAATATTTTCATTTGACTATAAAAACTCAAGTTGTAATTATTTGATCCAACCTAACCGGTTAGCGTAAGTTCAGCCCTTTCTTTTTATCTGGAACTTAGTTGGGAAAATATATGGAAACTTAACTAAGGGGTTAATGAATTAGCAAAATTATAGTACTAAGATTTTTTAATTAGCTTAGTTACAAAGTTAATCTTTGAGAGGACAATTTAAATACGGAGCAATTGGATGAAGCCGCTGTTAAACAGATTCGGATCCCATTACCATAAACATAGTTAGGCAAAAAGATAATTGAGAAACGAAAATTCACTATTCAAAGCCTAATACACATAACATAGCATGATTTAGAGTATTTCATTTTATCCAAAAGTGTCTTTTGATAATTGCTTTATTGCTTTATAGGAAAGACCGATGACCCAAGTTTTACTTAAATAATTTTAAACTTGGATTACAGTTGGACTAAACTTCTTAAATTACTTTTATGGTGGTGTGGAGTAATTTATATCACTCTTTATTCTGTTTAGGTTCAATTATATATGATGTTCAATTTAATGAATTATATGAAATTGAGTCTGAATGATGTTCGACTAGGTAGACAAGACTCAATACTTAATCGTATGATTCTAGCTTATGAGTGTTATCGTCCACTATAATAATATTAATATCAGATATAATTCCAATCTCGAATAATTTTGAAACAATTTATTCTTGACCAATAAAAAATATTCAAACATTACCATATAACTATGTAATGTTACATCTGCAAAGGTGCACATTTCACGAAGGCCCGGCTTTGTTTTGCAAGGAGCAAATAAAGTTGCTCGACGCTATTATTCATCTTATCACAATCAATCATTTGCATAAAGTATTCCACTCACTCTCTTTATTGAAAACGAAAATCAACCTGATCCTATTAGTAATAATTTTATTGTCTGGGACATATTTATTTAAAATTCAGTAAATATGAAAGGGGTGGAAGCAAGTTAAGGGAAATTCATCAACGTTAGATCACTTAGATTAATGCTATTGTTACGGTAAATTAGTATCAAATTATCGCATTTAATCTTTAATATTTTATATCAACACTCCACCTTTTGTTCTAGAGATACAGATTTATAAATACTACCCGCATAGGGTCTTATTCTAATGCTTATAGCACCCTAATCCAAAATCAAGACTAAATCTCCAACCTTGGATTTTAAAATGAGTGGATGAGATTAAAGCTCACAAATCTCAATAAATAGTAGACAAAATATCAACAAAAGGATAATATCGTCATTATGTTATCATATGATAATTTTCGTGGGTGTTTTTTTATATCAACATTGTGTATTACAAATATCAACAATATGATATAAGAATATCAACATTAGTACAAGAAAATATCAACACATATTTATTGAGATTTTTATATGGTTTTATTGAGATTTTTTGATGTATTTGTTGATAAAAATCTGGGTATCAACATTTACGAAAACTAAAATAAAAAATATCAAATTTCATCATCCGAACGTCGTCGGAACATATGCAATTGAGATCTCGTTGGAATCCTTATTAAATTATCTTTAATTTGATATATTTTTTGCGAAAAAATAATTTAAATTGAGAGAGTTACATAAATTTAAAGATTTGAGATGATTTTGAAGAGAGAAAAAATAGTTAGTTATAATTACTACATATAGGATTTGACATTAATACCCTTTTAATTTAATTAATAATTATTTAAATTTAAAATATATTACGCTTGGCATTATATTAACCACAGGATCTTCTAATCTAATGTTTGAAAATTGGTCTCAATTTGGGATTGGTAATTAGTTAGCAATTGATTACATCCCCTGCCCGCATATTATCAAATACTATGACACCCGCATATTATCAAATACTATGACTTTTCTGTTATTGCAATTAAAATATTAAATTCTGAACCATTTCTTAAAATTATTATCAGAAGAAATTCAAAATGATTCACAGACGCATTACCTCTTTTAGTTTCTTTTAAATAATTAAAATCCCCAACCTACTTATTAGAGTGAAAAAATGTTACTCCCTGGTTTAGCTTTTGTAAATATGCATTAGTGCCTTAGATTTCAACAAATGAAAATTTTACGCAAGACTGTTGCATACTTAGAATAGTTTAGTTGAAAAATCATATAGTTAACTAATTGATAATGATGCTTTAATTGTTGTTAATGAGAGATGAATGTGAAAATTTCAAAAAACTATGTTAAACTATTGTTGAATCTATAATCAATGATCTTGTTTTCTATTCTCCGTCGTTCATACAAATAAATCACCTTCCATTTTTTATAAGTTTATACATCCACTAAGAATACTTCAATTGCATTACTCTCTCTATTTCTTTTATACTCATACTTCATAGAATTTCATCAAAATTAATACCGTTCATAATTATTAATAATGGAGGAGTGGAACATGTAGTAAAGTACTAGTACTATATATTTTGATAATTTCATGAGAGAGAGAGAGAGAATGAGATTTAGAAGGGCCATGTTATGTATGCTTTGATTATTCCAATCTGCTACAACAAGATTGTTGGTCTTTTTTCCTGTGTTAAATTAATTTAGTATATTCCCTACTGCTCGAGGACGAATTGCCCCTACCAATATTTTTTATTGACTTGTGACCCTCTCCAATATTAAATGAAAGTACTTGCCCAATTAAATGTTGATTCATATCGATCATGTGTAGTTAATACCAATAGTCAATTCTCGGCCATGTACTTCCATTTTCAAAGCCTGAAATTACTGTTACAAAGGCATGATTTGAACCAAATAATAGTACTAAGTACAAACTTTAAAATTCGATACATGCTATAAAATAGTTTTAGAAAACTATGAACTAAAGTTTAATACTTACTATGTGGTTTTATTTCTCAGTAACTTTTTTTTATCCATAGCCTATGGAATTTTAATGTTGACAAAATAATTAATTCGTGACACCATATTTTTTTATTTTATTACATGAAACCGAATTTACCTTAATTAAAATCAAATTGACACATCACAAATTTTGCAGAAAAATATCAATATACTGGATCACTGCATCTTCATTTAAGAAGTAAGAATCTTACAAATACTCACTGCCTGTCTCAGACAATATTAAATTATGCTTTGTTGTTTACCCGCGTTCCTGTCTTTCTTCAAAGTCAGTGAGGTGGCTCATTCTTCTCTCTCTATAACTAATGTTTTGTTCTATAATTTTCTATGCTTTCTCTTCTACACAATCAATCAAGTCTTTCTTTATTTATCAAGATAACAATAAAATTAATACTCCACATGTATAATTATTCTTAAAAGAAGATGATTAGTACTTTAAAATTAATGCTTTTTGCCAAATTTCTCTGCTAATTATCCTTCTACAAACAACACAATAATTGTGCCTTCACTACATTTCGTAACCACAAAAACAAACTTGATAAAAATGCCATCTTTGCTAGCCTTATAGGTAAACTCCAGTAGAGACCCTTTACTCTCTCTAGATATCCATAGAAAAAGAATTCTCGTTTCCAATAAACTTCACCTTGCTTTCAAGAATCACGCTCTCGTTGTTGTTTTCATGGTAAATTCAGCTTGGCTTTACTTTTCCGGAAGAGACACTGGGCTTGCTACTGTTTGATTTTAGGTGTCTCGCCTTTTTAATTTCATTTATGTGTGTTTTCATTCGGGAGAATATCACAGAAGACTATGGTCTTGGTTAGTAAAGTTTCTGCTTTTTCTTTATTGGAATTGAAATTGCATGATGATTTTTTTTTTGTTTTTGCATGATCAAGTGGTTGAGTTTACTTTAAAGTAAGAATTGCTTGACCGGAATGATTTATGGGATCCGATTGTTAAGCTAAGAGGGGAAGCATGATTTTGTAGTTAGTATCCTTTTTTTCCTCTTTTGGCAGCAAGAAACGTGTGGATGTTTGTAATCGACTTCTGTTTTCATATCGATGAGAAGTAGTGACATGGGTTTTAGGCATATCCAAGAAAGTGATTGAGTTTCTCGATTCTAGCAATTTTGATGATTTTGGTTTTTCTCTCTCTATTGTTTGTTTTCATGCATCCTCTGTTTCAAGTTGAGCCAAACAGGGGATTCTTTGAGATCCATCTTAATTATGCAAAGCTGCAGATAATTTGTATTGATCTCTCTAGTTAAAGATGAAGGGTTCTGAGTTTGTAGCATTTTATCTCATGACCGGGGATTTAAGTACTGAAATTGAATTAAGTATGGTGTTCCCTTAAACCTTCGCTTTAACAGATTTCGTTATAATTTTGGACAGGGCCATTGAACTGAGTTCTTGTCCGCTGTAAAGGTTTAAGGGTAAAATGGCTTATCAAAGAAGGGGGAATGATGGGCCACCGCAGAGGCGGATTCTGCGGACGCAGACTGCAGGTAATCTGGGGGAGTCAATGGACAGTGAGGTGGTGCCCTCATCTCTGGTTGAGATTGCGCCAATTCTTCGTGTTGCCAATGAGGTTGAGCCCATCAATCCTCGTGTTGCTTACCTGTGTAAGTCTTATTGCAATTTTTTGGGACAGAAATTTTGGTTATTATTGCTTTTTTCCTCTTTCAGTAAAGTGTCTGCTTGGGTTTTCTGCTAACATTTATTGCTCTTGAGCCATCCGAGAGTGATGCTTTGAAACCATACCCTTGTGTGTTTCTGATAATGGTTTTCTCTAAGAACTTTATTTAATTCTTTCTGAACTCTGGTGCTAGAACAGTCTAGTTCTTTGTATACTTCTTCACTAGAAATGTGAAGGTACAAGAATATTATTCATGTGTGTTTAGTTTTGATGATCTTTATGTCTTCATTCATATGTGTATTTAGTTTTGTTGCAACTTATAATGCCATCCCCTTTCCAAATATGCGACAAAGACCAGGCCAGATTTCATGAATCCACCTTCCTTTTCAGTTCTCTGTTGCAACCCTACCATGGCATGCTATAACTGAAATTACATTGACTCATCTGATGAAGTTTGGATATGCTGCTTTGTTTTAGAATATATTTGGGATTTTTAGCATCATTCTTTTCGTTTTGCACTATGTTCTGAGAAGATTAAGTTTGCAAAACTTCATTATGGGATTTCCCTGTTCTCACAAGAGATCATTATGATTTTGCACAGAACTTAAATGCTCTCTCTCTCTTCTATTCTCATGATTTTTTATGTCAATCCTGGTTCAGGCCGTTTCTACGCGTTTGAGAAAGCCCACCGTCTAGATCCAACATCAAGCGGTCGTGGAGTTCGTCAGTTCAAAACTGCTCTTCTTCAACGCCTTGAACGAGTAAGTGGTTATCTATTTTTCCTTAAGAAGTCCGATAAAACGAAAGGTAGGCATATATAACTCAGGATATGAATGCTTTCCAGTCGTTTGACTTTGTGGAACATAGTTTAGTACTTTGTTGCTAAGTGCTTGCCGCGATAATTTTATCCTCGTGGTGTTTATTGGTCTCATTTCATGATTTGGGGCGCTTTTTAGAATTCTTTCTTTTACCAGATTAGATTTTCTATACAATTAATAATTCTTGTTTTTTGTAATATGTGTATTTTTCTACCTGGGTTGTTATATGAGGACCTGTTTTTTTGTGTACGAGTCATCAAGCAATAATATTGATCTTGTACCATTTATCTATAGTCACTGATATATAAGTTTATGGCTTGCAGTTTAGAAATGTACACAAAATCGGTGAATGTTTCATAAAATTATGAGTCATCAACTGAAAAGTGTGTTATATTATATGGGTGAAGCATGTGAGCTCTAATATTTGCGACAAAATATCATATTGCTTGTGGTGTTATATTTACAATTTAACTCTATAAACATATTGCCATATACCTTGAAACTTCCTCAGATTACTCCAACTATGTCTGCAAGAAAATTCCTCCAATGCAGAATAATTCATTCAAATAAAATTCTGATATCATACATTTTGTTGAAGGAAAATGAGACAACATTAACAGCAAGAAAAGGAAGTGATGCACGGGAGATGAAGAATTTTTATCAGCTTTACTACAGGAAGTATATTGAGGCTTTGCAAAAAGCTGATAAAGCAGACCGGTAGATTACACTTCGATCATTATTTTTATTCTCTTATCCAAATCTATCTGTTTATTTACTATTTAATCTTTCATACAGTGCTCGACTTACAAAAGCATACCAAACAGCTGCGGTGCTGTTTGAAGTCTTGAAGGCAGTAAATCTCACAGAAGCTATAGAAGTGGATGATGAGGTAATGCATTTTGACTCTTTTCTGTAGCTCTTTAGCAGTACTACGAGTAAGTTCAAATAAATTTGGGTTTGTTTCTTATGTCATTGTTTCAGTATGCTAAAGATGTATCATTCGTATGTCAATTGTAGTTATATTGGATTAGGAATATTCATTGTGATCTGATTATCTGGTCATATTTATTCAGATCTTGGAAAAGCACACTGTGGTCAAAGAAAAGACCCAAATATATGTGCCTTACAATATCCTTCCTCTTGACCCAGAAAGTTCACATCAAGCAATCATGAGATACCCAGAGGTCAATTATATTCCCATCTTTATTATATATATATATTTGTAACTTTAGAATATGCACACTTATCAAAATATTATGACACTTTCTTTTTGTCAGATTCAAGCTTCTGTTACTGCACTTCGTAATACAAGAGGTCTTCCATGGCCAAAGGGATACAACAGAAAAGCTGATGAAGACATTTTAGATTGGCTTCAGGCTATGTTTGGTTTTCAGGTGCTAGTGTGCTCTTCTGTATTTTTGATGTAGATGCATATAATAAACTATCAAATGCAATATGAAGATATACCAAGCAAATTAAAAATGCATCATGATTGCATTATCAAAATCCAAGTTAGTAAAATATGATCATATACCTTAATACATAAGCCTGCACCAATAGAAATGACATCTACTTCCCAGGTCACATGAAAATGTGTCATCCTTTTCTTAAGATGTTGCTGTACTTGTTTGAGTGCAGAAGCATAGTGTGGCGAACCAGAGGGAACATCTGATTCTATTGCTTGCTAATGTACATATCAGGCAACCCAAACCTGATCACCAGCCCAAGGTATTTGGTTTTCTACTTATTTTGTTCATTCTTTTTATGTGGCAGCAGTACTGAATGTTCTGGAGATATTTCTATGTTGTTTCCATTTAGTTGGATGATAGGGCACTTACAGAAGTTATGAGGAAGCTTTTCAAAAACTACAGGAAGTGGTGCAAGTATCTCGGTCGCAAGAGTAGCCTATGGTGAGTATATGTTTTTCAGTTAGTTTATCGATTTTTGAATGTCAACTTACTTCGGCCAGCACCTTCACTATTCTTCGTGCATATTTGCAAAGGGAAGGATTTGGATATTGAGTTTATTACTCCACTTCTCAATTTCTCTCCTCTTACATAACCCTTATTGATTCTAATATTTTCACCCAATAGGTTGCCAACTATCCAGCAAGAAGTTCAGCAACGGAAGTTACTATATATGGGTCTATATCTTCTTATTTGGGGAGAAGCTGCAAACTTGCGATTCATGCCTGAATGTCTATGCTACATATATCATCATGTATGTATATATGCGATTCTTATTTTTACCTAAAGACATGTTTAGTGGTCCTATTTTAGGATGTTTATGCCCTTTTATTTTTTTACTAGTGTGGGTGCTTTTGTAATAATTAGATGGATGCAGTGTCCCTTTTCTATAAACTAGGGATAACCTTGGAAGGAAATGAGGAGGGAAGGAGATGTACTGAAAACCACCAGTAACTACAGAAGGGAGGGTGGGCGAGGGAGGCCTTAACAAAAAATTTGATGCCAAAACTTGTTGATCAAACCATGTTTCATTTTCCTGAACAAATAAATGAATATGTGAGATTTGAAAACTGGAGTCAATTATTAAAATATAATCGCTAGCCATTAAATATTGAGTTAGCGCCACCCTCTAAAGAGGTTTAAAACAGTTAAACTGTTATACATATCCACGATAGAGTTCAATGGCCTGCTGAAGTCCCTAATATTGTTCCTAAACTGTTTTTTTAATAAACATGCTGCTTTAGCTCTAGAATCTTGATTGAGATGAAAAATGTTACTGATGATCTTTTGGAATGTGCACTATTTAGTATGTCAAGTGTTTAGTTGGATGTGTTTTCTACAATTTACCCCCCATCAGCAAGTTTACATTTTCTTTACTTACCGAATGCTATGTAATTTCATTTGCTCTCACATTTTCTATAGATGGCATTTGAACTGTATGGCTTACTTGCTGGAAGTGTTAGTCCAACGACGGGTGAGCATATTAAACCTGCCTATGGTGGTGATGAAGAGGCCTTTCTGAAGAAAGTTGTAACTCCCATTTACAACGTGATTGCCAAGGTGCTACTCCTAGAATATGTTCTTGATTTATCGATGGTCCTTTCTCCAATAATTGACACTGGTGATCTAATTATCCAATCATCCTCTTAGGAAGCTTTGCGTATTAGAGGAGGAAGATCTAAGCATTCTCAATGGCGAAATTATGATGATTTGAACGAATACTTCTGGTAGAAACTTTATACGGAGTACTTTCTTAGCAGCTTCACATCATTTACTTATCTTGTTATCGAATTGTAGGTCAGTTAATTGTTTCAGACTAGGTTGGCCAATGCGTGCTGATGCTGATTTCTTCTGCCTTCCCATAGAAAATATCAATGCAGACAGAAGCGAGGTAGACACTACTTCTTTGTTACATAATGTACTGAATCACAAATTTATCTTTTGTTTCCTTTGACACTACATCGTTGAAATGTTGGCTCTGTAATTACTTCCATAAATTAGTAGATAACACACAGAGACATGTCTTTTGTTGATGTCATGTTTGTGTAAGCCTGTATCCTCTTAAGATGAAATGTATTTCTTGCATCTGATATATGGTTCTCACTCTTGCTTGAGATGAACATTACAAACTCTGCAAGTTTAATTTAGAAATTGTGTTGGATCAAAATCCAAAGTCTACATCTTCTATGGCAGCACATAATCATTATGTTCTACCTTGGCAATAGAATTAAGCCATATTACTCCCTTTGTTCCTTGTTAATTGAGTCACTTCTTTTTTGCACTCGTTTTGAAAAAATGATAATAACTAGTTAAAGTGGAGAGAAAGTAAAATAAGAGAGAGAATAAAAGTGACTCAATTAACAAGGAATGGAAGGAGTAATTAATAAGAATGATATAGTTAAAGTCTCCCTCATAAAAATGATGTTGAATATCATGTTATGTTTTTGGTCAGTATTGGAGATATTTTGGTAGTATTTTATTTTTTTCAATCCACCCCTCCCCCACTATAAATTATTTCAGGACTTCGTAGTTGGATGTAATCAAATTTATTAATGTTCAAGTACCAAGATACATCCAATTATGCTAATAATATCATGCTCAATTACCAGGATACATCTAATTGTGCTAATTATTGATCTCGCTACAGGATATGTTTCAGCATGCTAATATTCATAAACATTCTTAGTATGTTTGAGTTCGCTTCATGATTTATGTGTGTTTGTATTGTAATCTGCAACAAACCCAGGATAGAGAATCCGTTAAAGCAGATCGATGGATAGGAAAAATCAACTTTGTTGAAATTCGTTCGTTTTGGCACTTATTTAGGAGTCACGATAGGATGTGGAGCTTCTTTATTTTATGCCTACAGGTAATTTTGAATGCTTGTGTATTTACGTTCTACCATTTTATAGTTACCTTCCTGCAATCTCATTGGTCTTCCTTTGAATGTATTTCAACTGAAGGCAATGATCATAATTGCCTGGAATGGATCTGGTGATATAAGTGCTGTATTTGAAACTGATGTGTTCAAGAAAGTATTAAGCATTTTCATCACAGCAGCAATTCTGAAACTTGCACAAGGTAAGATAAACTATGGTAACATTCTGATGCTAATTATCCCTCTTGGCTTTGAACTTTTGTTAATTGTGAAAGAAGCCAACACACTTTTTTGGAATATCTGATCATTTTCCTTTCTATTATGTACATCCCCTCCTGAGAGCTCTTAATATATCAATTATTTTTATGGTCATTAAGATAACATATTGCATTATTGGACGAATATACTGTACAATCTTGTTTTATATGTGATGATCTCCCAGCTGCTAGATACTTACAGCCACCTTAACTGATTGCAATTCTGTTATGCAGCGGTTCTTGATATCATTATGAGCTGGAAAGCAAGGATGAGTATGTCACTGCATGTAAAGCTGAGATATGTACTAAAGTTTGTTTCTGCAGCAGCATGGGTGATTGTATTACCTGTGACATATGCATACAGTTGGAAAAATCCTTCTGGATTTGGACAGACCATTAAGGGATGGTTTGGCGGAGGTGGTTCGGGTTCCCCATCTTTGTTCATGATTGCGGTTTTTATCTACTTATCTCCAAATATGCTCTCTGCTTTGTTATTTTTATTTCCTTTGATCCGAAGGAATCTTGAAAGATCAGATTACAGAATTGTAAGGCTCATGATGTGGTGGTCACAGGTATAATTTTGTTCTGATATAAGACAATCCTGTAACTGGATTGTTGTTTCTATCTGTTAAATTAAAGTTTCGTTCATTGGTGTAATCTATGTCATATATTTAGTTTTCATTTTATTTTTTGTAGCCTCGGCTCTATGTTGGAAGGGGCATGCAAGAGAGCACATTTTCTGTGGCCAAGTATGTGTTGCTTCCATTGTCAGACTGAATTAATTTTCAACATAATTCATTAATATATTTGTGACTTTCTGTGTCCTAGGTACACTATCTACTGGGTTCTCCTTTTGGCAGCAAAGTTGGCATTTAGCTTTTACGTAGAGGTGTTTTTCTGTTATGTTTGGTATCAAGCTCTAGTAAATAAATGTCAAGCAAACGAAACATGATATACTTGCTTGTGCTAAACCCAAACATAACTTTGTCCATACTTATTGTCATTAAAATCTTGATTTACATTATCTAGAAGGGTCCTATCATGATGAATCGCAGACCGCTGGACCGTGAAACTGGTGTTTCAAAAATTGTCAAGTTGATTGTTTTCTTGTTTGCAGATAAAGCCTCTCGTACGTCCAACTAAAGAAATCATGAAGATTCATATAGGCAAATATCAGTGGCATGAGTTCTTCCCTCAAGGTAGCTATACTGGCTTCATATGTAATTCTGAAAGAAAATAATGTGCTGTAATTCAAAGATAAGTTAATAGCTCCCTTGTTTTGCAGCAAAAAAGAACATTGGGGTCGTGATTGCTCTATGGGCTCCCATTATTATTGTAGGTCCATCTGCACCCCTGTGATTGTTGTTTTATGCATGTTCCTGTGCTCCTTTATCGACAATCTCTAACTCACTATTAATTTCAGGTATACTTTATGGACACTCAGATTTGGTATGCTATCTTTTCCACCATATTTGGAGGTATATATGGGGCATTTCGTCGTCTTGGAGAGGTGCGCTAAGATTATCTTTTTCATGATCATGCATTAGATTAGCGTCTTCTGTGGTTCTATGTTTCTTGTTTTCTTCATTATCATTGAGTTCTGTAGCTTTTAGTTATTCAACCACATCAGTCTCATAAACTGCAGTGATCAACCACTGTGTGCTGATTATACATGTATCTTTCTCCGCTTAAAAGTTGTTGGTTGTACAGTCCCACACTCATCCTGGAATAACTCAGTAAACCATATTTGTAGGAAGTACATATCAAAAATGAAATTTTGGTTTGACTACTGAAATTGAAAATTTCTTGGCTGTTGCATGTCCTAGAAAATATTTTCTTTCTATCGAATTTGGCTGTCCTAGTGAGTGGCAGGATCTCTAACACAACCAGTTAGTTATGAGTTCTTCAGCCACTTTCCGATATACTAATCTAGCTTCTCTTATGTTCCTTACATGCAATTATGTAGTGAAGTTTTTGAACTTTCTTTGAGATATAACCATCTCTATGTGTAATGCTGCTGTTATTCCAAAAAATATGTCATTTTAGCTTTCTTTTCTCTTTCTTCTCTGTCAGATTCGAACATTGGGAATGCTTAGGTCTCGCTTTGAGTCGCTGCCTGGTGCTTTTAATGCTTGCTTGATTCCGGTAGAAAAAGATGAAAAGCCAAAGGGACTAAGGGCCACATTCTCCCGCAAATTCCCTGAGGTTTGAACTGTGATAGGGTTTACAGTTGTAGTCTTTCCTTCGTGCTTTTCTTTGATGATGAGATCTACAGTTCCAACTAGGATTTACTGGCCTTTGCAGATCCATTCTAATACGGATAAGGAGGCAGCAAAGTTCTCTCAAATGTGGAACAAAATAATTGAAAGTTTTAGGGAGGAGGATCTAATAAATAACAAGTAATCAGTAACTGATCACTCCCTTACGTGAAATATCTCTCAGCTCAGAATATAAATTATAATTAATTTCCTTACTTGACAGGGAAATGAATCTACTACTCGTTCCATATCGTGCTGACCGTGAGTTGGACCTTATTCAGTGGCCTCCTTTTTTACTTGCTAGCAAGGTTGGATGGTTGGCAGTCTTTTAAATGCATTTTTCTCTTTGCTTTTACTCACTTTCTTTATTCTTTTGGGTTTTCACCCCATATTATTTCATTGCAAAGAGAAGTTATTATACACTATTTTCTGTATAGCTTCCTATAGCTCTTGATATGGCAAAAGATAGCAACGGGAGAGATAAGGAGCTAAATAAGAGATTGAACAGCGACCCATACATGCGATGTGCTATTCGTGAATGTTATGCTTCTTGTAAAAACATCATCAACTTGTTGGTACTCGGAGAACATGAGAAAGTGTAAGTTTACTTTTTACCATCCAACCTATTAAAAATGTTCTATCTATAAAGATTAAGTGTCCAATAATTTCCCTTGTTTGATGTCTTCAGGGTTATAGATGAGATATTTACCAAAGTTGATTATCACATAGAACAGGGTAATCTCTTGAAGGAACTTAACATGAGTGCACTTCCGAACCTCTATAAACAATTTGTGGAGCTGATACAAATTTTGGTAAAGTTTGTATGATTTATTGAAACTACAATTTCAATGAAATGATGTTGAGAATCTGAGAAAGAACTGCCTTACCCTGCAGAGTAAAAATATAAAGGAGGACAGAGATCAACTGGTTATTGTCTTGCTTAATATGCTCGAGGTTGTAACAAGAGACATAATGGAAGATTCTGTTCCTAGGTATGATTGCTAACAGACAAAAACTTGTTAAAAATGGATGAAATTTGCCTGATTATTTTCCCACCTTATCATTTGTCTCTTATAGTATGCTAGATTCTAGCCATGGTAATTCCTATGGGATGGATCAGGGGATGACCCCACTTGATCAACAACGTCAGTACTTTGGGAGTGTTAATTTTCCAATAACAAAAGAAACAGAGGCATGGAAAGAGAAGGTAAGTATACAGAAGGGAACTTTTCTTATTGATATTTGGTTTAGCATTGCTGCTAAAATTTACTAAGCACATGAGATAAAGATCATAGTACCAAGATGAAATGTGTCCATAAACAGATAAAATATAGCAGTTAGATCACCTTATTACTACGTACTCAGAAATAGCTGCTCATGCATCAGATTGGGCGGCTCCATCTCCTGCTCACAGTGAAGGAATCTGCTATGGATGTTCCATCTAATATAGAAGCCAGGAGGCGCATTTCATTCTTCTCAAACTCATTGTTTATGGACATGCCTCTCGCTCCCAAAGTCCGGAACATGCTCTCCTTTTCGTAAGCTCTCCTGACGATAAATTATCATATGAGCCACATTCTTTACTTTTAAGTTTACTGAATTTATGCCCCTTAAGTAATTGGTTATCCCTTCTTCCTGCAATTTGACATCATTTGCAGTATATGTCAACCATAGAGATTCATATCCTTAGATGATATCTGTTCCCCAGAATTGGTTATTTCTGTTCTCTTCCTATTTTTGACTCATGGCTGACATCAACATTCTGGAGGAAAACATCCATTGCTGTAGATTCCAGATTCGGTTTTGAACTTTTGATACTTCTCTTGAAGGATATGGCACTTGAGTAAATTTCATGACATTTTAAGCTTAGAACGTCTAAGCTTCCTCCTCATTCTTGAAGCTGCAGTTATTGTAAATATGATTTCTCAGGGATGTCTAATGGAAATTAGTCAGATATATTCTAAATTTAGCTTCCTGATGAACACTCCCTTTTTTACTCAATATTTAACAAATGTGTAAGGCTTTTGTGTTTCACCTTTTATTGTGCAGCATCTTAACTCCTTATTATGACGAAGAGGTTATCTTCTCTGTTGATTTGCTGGAAAAACCAAATGAAGATGGCGTGTCAATACTCTTTTATCTTCAAAAGATTTTCCCAGGTTTGTTCATTTTTCACTGGATGCTTGAAAGTGTCATGCATATGTTCTGGTGTAATTTTAGAAATTCCTCGTATTAATATATACTATAATTCAAATTCTGCAGATGAATGGGAAAACTTTCTGCAACGAGTTGGATGCCAAAATGAAGACGATCTCAAGGGAACTCCAGAACTGGAGGAAGAGCTTCGTTTATGGGCATCATATAGAGGCCAAACATTGACCAAAACTGGTAGTTCCTTCTATTTTTTCATTCCTTTCCTTTTTTGAGATAAGGGAGGGGCTGAGTTGCTTCCTTCAGGTCTATCCTCTTTTTAATGTATATGCTCATGAAATTTTGTCCTTCTTATAGTCCGGGGTATGATGTACTATCGGCAAGCTTTGGAGCTTCAGGCTTTCTTAGATATGGCAAAGGAGGAAGGTGCTCATGAATTTTCTAGAGTTCCCTTAAACTTGAGAGAGAGAGACTAACTATATCTGTTAATACTTGCTACAGATTTGATGAAAGGGTACAAGGCTGCCGAACTGAATTCAGAGGAACAAGTAAAAAATGAAAATTCGTTACTAACGCAATGCCAAGCTGTGGCAGACTTGAAGTTCACGTACGTAGTGTCCTGCCAACAGTATGGAACTCAGAAAAGATCTGGTGATCGCCGTGCAACTGATATTTTAAAACTCATGACAAAGTATGATCCATGAATTTTCTTTCCTTGTTGAATTGGTTATGTGTTCAATATGTAAGAGCTTTTCTATAATGTGATGAGCAGGTATCCATCACTACGGGTAGCTTATGTCGACGAGGTTGAAGAAACAGGTGGAGATAAGCATGGTAAAAAGGTTGAGAAAGTGTACTATTCATCTCTTGTAAAAGCTATGCCAAAGTCTGTTGACTCATCGGAGCCAGATCAGAAATTGGACCAGGTAAAAGTCCCTGCATGTGATACTTCCTCCGTCCATGAATAGTACGCAACAATTACTATGTTTTCATGTCCACAAATAATCTGAACTTTCCTTTTTAGCACATGACCCCACGCTCTACTTTATATTTCAACCTTACAAACATAATAATAATGGAATGCTACTCTGTTTCACTCTGGTTTGTGCTTGACTAGAATCATATGTATCTACCCTTGGTTTGGTTTAAAGCTTGGAGCTTTCGGTGTTTGTTGGCCCTTCTTTTTTGGACTGAATTTCTAATTCCATAGCACCATCAACACTCAAAATCCCTCAATGTCACATTATTTGTCACCACCAGCTTCCCCTTGAACACGCATTGCAACGTTTTTACTATAGCTATGCTATAATACTGACAAATACTGAGGCTTCCTCACCAGGTTATTTACAGGATAAAACTTCCTGGAAATGCCATATTGGGTGAAGGCAAACCAGAAAATCAAAACCATGCTATAATATTCACCCGTGGTGAAGGCTTGCAAACCATTGACATGAACCAGGTATTGTAAAATCAACAGTTGAGAAAATGGAGTTTCAAAAATCTTAGCATGATGGCAGTGATCAAACATTTCATTTC
The DNA here is from genome assembly GCF_023119035.1 of Salvia hispanica. Lineage (NCBI taxonomy): Eukaryota > Viridiplantae > Streptophyta > Magnoliopsida > Lamiales > Lamiaceae > Salvia > Salvia hispanica. The sequence goes on from NC_062965.1 coordinate 5,906,067, forward strand.
CAGGACAACTACATGGAAGAAGCCTTCAAAATGAGAAACCTATTGCAAGAGTTCCTCAAAACGCATGGTGTCAGGAAACCAACAATTCTTGGACTTAGAGAACACATATTCACTGGCAGGTATGGTGCATTGAGGACTTGAAGGAGCATTATTCTAATTTATATTCCAAATTTGATATTTATCAGGCTCTTGACCTTCATTTTCCAATTTGTGTAGTGTATCTTCACTTGCCTGGTTCATGTCAAATCAAGAGAACAGTTTTGTGACTATTGGCCAGCGATTGTTGGCCGATCCACTGAAGTAAGTTCTTGAAATAGTTTTTTCTTATATAAAATTTTCCTTGTTCGAACATAATAGTTGCTTACTAGTAGTACTTTATTTGGCAAAAAAAGCAATTCAGAGCTGTGACTGGGAGTACTTTTCCATATCTAAGCCTGTGTCCTCCCATTTCTCTGACCATCCTAAAGACTTGCATGCTTGTGCAGTTTCTTATATAACGTTATCTGATATTTCAGGGTTCGTTTCCATTACGGCCACCCGGATGTATTTGATAGATTGTTTCACCTGACAAGAGGGGGTGTCAGCAAAGCTTCTAAGATCATCAACTTAAGCGAGGATATATTTGCAGGCACATATTTTTGAAATAGCCCTTTGTGTTTAGTTCTAGAGAATTTTGGTTTCAACATTCTTATACATCTCTTTACTCTTGAAGGTTTCAATTCCACACTTCGTGGAGGCAATGTTACTCATCATGAATACATGCAAGTGGGTAAAGGAAGAGATGTTGGGCTCAATCAAATCTCACTTTTTGAAGCAAAGATAGCTTGTGGAAATGGGGAGCAGACTGTGAGCCGTGATATTTACAGGCTAGGACATCGCTTCGACTTCTTTCGCATGCTGTCATGCTATTTCACGACAGTTGGCTTCTATTTTAGCACTTTGGTATTCTTCACACCTGACACAATTTTTTCAATAATACAGCCTTTGTATTGTTGCATCTAAAGTTCTGACCCATTTTTTGTTTTTTTGCAGCTGACGGTGCTCACGGTCTATGTGTTTCTATACGGGCGTCTTTATCTCGTTTTAAGTGGGCTTGAACAGGAGTTAAGTACCCATCCAGCAATACGAGACAACAAACCTCTTCAAGTTGCTCTTGCTTCACAGTCCTTTGTGCAAATTGGGCTCTTAATGGCTTTGCCTATGATGATGGAGATAGGGCTTGAGCAGGGTTTCCGTCATGCATTGACTGATTTTATTCTGATGCAACTGCAACTTGCTCCTGTATTTTTCACATTTTCTCTAGGAACAAAGACTCATTACTATGGTAGGACTTTGCTTCATGGAGGTGCACGATATAGGGCCACAGGTCGAGGATTTGTCGTGTTCCATGCAAAGTTTGCTGAAAACTACAGATTGTATTCACGGAGCCACTTTGTCAAGGGAATTGAACTAATGATTTTACTGCTTGTTTATCACATATTTGGACGAGCATACAGGGGTGTGGTTGCATACGTGTTGATTACTGTGTCTGTATGGATTTTGGTGGGCACATGGCTCTTTGCTCCATTTCTCTTCAATCCTTCTGGCTTTGAATGGCAAAAAATAGTCGATGACTGGGCGGATTGGATTAAATGGATGAATAATCGTGGAGGTATTGGTGTGCCTCCTGAAAAGAGTTGGGAATCTTGGTGGGAGAAAGAGCAAGAGCATCTCTGGCACTCTGGAACACGTGGTACAATATTTGAGATATTGCTGTCGATACGTTTCTTCATTTATCAGTATGCACTTGTTTATCATCTGAGCTTCACCAAGAGACACGATAGCATTCTGGTATGCTATGTTTCTCAAAGTAAATTGCAGGTTTTTCTACTTAAAATGTAATTAGTGTAACGATGTCAACGTTGTCCTTTTTGTGCAGATATATGGTCTTTCCTGGTTGGTCATTTTTGCAGTCCTCCTAATTGTAAAGGTAAGAGTATATTCTGTAGTTTTAACTTGAAATTTCTCGGTTGTGTGTTGATGTTTGTTTCATTCAATCTAGTTGAGTTCTTGCTGATTTTTCTTCGGGCATAGATTTCATTACATGAAAAAGAACAACCAAGAATAAGTGCATGCTTTGCCATTTCAGGGTGTCCCCCAAATTAATGTGCACTTATTTCTTTTTGGCTTTTAAACACAATTTCTGTATCTTTTGTAGTCTCTTCAACAATATAGAGTATGCATGACAATTGTCGCTATTAATCTCGATGAAACTTTCTCAGGTTGTTTCATTAGGCAGGCGGCGATTCAGTGCTGATTTTCAGCTCGTGTTTCGGATGATTAAGGGCTTCATCTTTCTTTCATTTGTTTCTGTACTAATCACGCTAATCGCTCTTCCTCACATGACTTTCCAAGATGTTATAGTTAGCATCCTTGCATTTATGCCAACTGGATGGGGTTTACTTCTGGTAAGAAAAAGTTTCCTTCTTCTATTCATCAGTTCATTTAACTTTTTTTTTTTGAAAAAGCACACCATCCCTGCTTTTTTCACAAGAGATGGGGAAAGAAAACTCATTATGCATTTTGTTAGTCTCTGACTTATTTTGAATGAATTGAAATGAACCAAAACAGATTGCACAAGCTATGAAACCATTGGTGGTTAGGCTTGGAATCTGGGGTTCAGTGCGGACGCTTGCGCGGGGTTATGAAATGGTAATTGGGTTGCTGTTATTCACTCCGGTTGCATTCTTGGCGTGGTTCCCCTTTGTTTCTGAGTTCCAAACTCGGATGCTGTTCAACCAAGCTTTCAGCAGAGGTCTGCAGATATCGCGTATTCTTGGTGGGCCGAAGAAGGATCGTTCCTCCAGCAACAAAGAGTAAAGGAAGTTGGACATGGTTTGTCTGGAATGGAAGTCTGTAAATAGAAGAGAAGTTGGCCTCTTTCAACCTGTGGAAGAGGATCACTTGCTCTAGTGTGCATATAGCAGTTTAGATTGTGCTATCTAGTAATTGTTGGCTGCTGTTTTGTATAGCCAAGTCCAATGATTAGGGTTTTGGCATCCTTAACACTCAAATGTTAGTTTTTGGTGAATCTATTTTGGGTGAAATGGTTAGACATGCAAGTGTTTTGGCTTCTCTACTAATCGATTTGGTTTTTTGCCTATGGAACTGAAAAACCTAACCAAACTCACCAGAAATCTGAACTACAAAAACCAATCTTAACCGTAAAACCTTACAAATTCCACAAATATATCCAAACAAAATTGAAGAAACCGAAATCCAAACTATCAAATCCAAACCTGAAAATTTGAAATTGCACTAATATATCCAAAATTCGAAAAATGGAGTTTATTTTAGGTATAACATAATATAATATAAAAAATAAAATTTTGTTTTTTCAGTTTTTAAACATCTGAACCTGAAAAATCGAATATTGCCAAAATTTTAAACTAAACTGAACCAAACCAAAATTAAATAGAATCAAATTTTAAATTTCGTTTGATTTTAATCCGATATTTGATTTTTCGGGTATTTTCCTCTATCCCTATTCTCCAATACTCCTCCCATCCCTAAAAATTTGTCACATTTTTCCATTTCTGTTCGTCCCACAAATTTTGTCACATTTAATTTTTTTCCTTTTTTGATAATGAACCGCACATTCCACTAACTCATTTCCGATCACATTTTATTATAAAACTAACACATTAAAAGTAGGACCCACTACCTACTAACTTTTTCAACCCACTTTCCATTACATTTCTTAAAACTCGTACCGATCAAACTATGACAAAATTTAAGTGACTGAGGGAGTACCTTATATTGCATTGATTATAAAGTGGCATTCATTGAAAATCATCACCATATAGAGAGATGACCATACAATACATAGTAGAATGATGCATATAAACAAACAAACAAACAAACAAACATTCAAAGACTAAATTGAACCAACAACCCGAACACACAAACAAGATACTCCATGAACATGATGAATCAGAAGGTTCTCCTCCATGAATTGGCGAGGCTGTTCATGAACTGCGCATTCTGCCGCGCCATTTGCATCTGAAACTCCAGCCTAGCCCTCTGATTCTCCATGTCAATTCTCGCCTTCGCTAGCTGCAATTCAATAGGCAATTCCTCTTCCTCTTTGTCTTCTTCTTCTTTTTCTTCTTCTTTCTCCTTTGCTTCAGCAGAAAAGGCACAATCCAAATCGGTAACAAAATCGCACTCCTTGCAGTAGTAAGTCCAGTATCCCTCCGTCACGGCCTCGTCGCACGCGTCGCAGTAGAAGAAGGTGCAGCCGTCGACGTTAGCCTTGGTGGTGGTGTAGTGAAGTTTGAGAGCGTGCTCGTGCGCTTTGCACTCGACCGAGTCGGGCAGGAGAGCGCATTTCACGTGCATTCTGTGGTCGCATTCGTCGCACTGGAAGCCGAAGGCTTGGATGAGGTCGCCGCAGGCGTCGCAGCTGTAGTAGAGGCTGTGCTCCGGAGGCTCGGAGAGGAGGGAGAAGGAGTGGTTAGGGTCGGACTTGTGCTTCAGCTTTTTTGGTAGTTCGGAGCACGATTGGTGGAGGATGAAGTCGCAGTCGCGCTTCGTGCATGAGAAGGCCGTGGCGTCCGAGAGGTCTTGCTCGCAGACGGAGCAGGTCTTCTCGCCGGAATCCTCGGCGGTGGCTAGTTTTAGACCGTGTTTGTGGCCGTGGAATTTCTTCATTTTGTTTTTTGTGTGCTTTTAGTCCTTTACCATGTAGTATTTGTAGTGTCCAATGTTCAAGTGGTGCGATTATAATTTTGTTTTGTGAGTTGGCAAATTATTTGATTGGTGAAGTTTAACCATGGGAGTTTTTCTAATTCATTGACTTATTATATAAATGAAAAGTCAATCTTTGATAAATGCATTTAATTATGCAACTTGATCCCAAAATGTAATGTCGATTAAAAATCCCTCAAAGTAGGTGAATAGGATACCATGCAGAAATTACTAGTCATGATATGCACTAATTAACACATCATCGTTTTCAATATTTGTAATTAAATGAGCACAATATTAGAAGTCAATGGTAGAATTAAGTAGATCGTGCAGCCTTGCTGGCTTGTCGTTTTCATAACAACTCTGGGTTTATAGTCAAACAATTTGCTTATACTTTTGAGGAGATAGTTGACCTTAAATTAATTACTTAATTGTTCGCAAATAGTGAGCGTTTACCCGAGAAATATAAACGTAGCGGTCTCCGCCTCTAAATCCATGATCAGTTGCCATGTTCATGTATACTCTGAAAAAATAATTTATTTTAGTAGTAGATAAGTGCGTACATCAAATTGGGGTCGAGTGGATATGTGCGTACATCAATCAAATTCTGATTAATTAAAGAACCACATTTTGCTTTACTTTTAATGGTGAAGAAGAAAATCGATGTGAACGTACTGCATGAAATGTTGGGAGAGGTAGATGCCACAATATGCGTCCCGAAACATATGGGGTTCAGATAGAAATATTAGTAGATAGAAAAATACTTTAGCAATTGAAATATTCTAATATATGTATTCGAATATGATACATATGATATTTGAAAATATAAGGATTTTTAAAGCTTTGTGGAATTGTTCAATTGCTAAAATTGTACTCCTCCGTCCCTTTATAGCTGAGTCGTATTCCTTTTTGAGTTGTCACATTATAGCTGAGTCATTTTCTTTTTTGGCAAAAATTACTTTACTCTTTCTTCATTTCTCTATCTTTTTCTTTTCCACTTTATTCTCCTTTTACTTAACGCATAAAAACAGTTTTTCTCCTTTTACTTAACTCATTTAAAATAACTTTTCTTAAATCTCGTGCCCAAAAAGAAACCCATCTACTACAAAGGGACGGAGTGAGCATAGTAGTAGTGTTTTTGTTTTATTAGGTAAATGAGACAAATTTATTTTAAAAAAGACTTCGAATTTCAATTGAATTTTAGTCCTAGTATTGGACAATAGTTTTGCTATGAATACAAAGTTATTGTGATGATCAAATTACAAGACGATAACACGAAGAAAACAAGTCCATTGAAATTAGTTAATTGATGGCGCCCCTCTTTGTGATTGGGCTCCCAGCAAAATCTGCAAAACAGCAAACCTGAGCTCCATCTCCCTCAGCAATTCATCCTCCGTCTTCGCCGCATCCTGCTGCTGGCTGATCCCTGATGCCACGCACTCCAGATGCGTCCCGAAATCACACTCCCGGCACAAGTACAGCCACGCCATCTCATGCACCGGATTCCTGCACACGTCGCACTCAAACGCCGCCGCCTCCTGGCCGGACCCCGCCGCCGACGAGTAGTAGAGCTTGAGCTCATGCTTATGGTCAGGCCGCGCCACGGCGTCCGGCCAGCGCACGCAGTCGATGTGGAGGTCGTACGAGCAGGCCGCGCAGTTGTAGGCGAAGCCCTTGCCGTCCTTGAGGCACGCGTTGCAGGTGAACCCGTCGCTGTATGGCGGCGCGGAAAGGAGAGTTAGCGGATGGTCCAGATGGGACTTGTGCCTCACCTCCCGCGGCGAGTCGAAGCAGTCCTTGTGGAGGTTGAAGGTGCAGTAGGCCTCAGTGCAGCAGTACGCGCTGCCGCTCAGCTCGCACTCGCAGGCCGAGCACACCTTCGCCTTCTTCTCCTCGATCTCCATCTGCTTCAGCACGTGCGGATGGCCGAAGTGCTTTATCATGGCCGCTGCCGGAGGTTTCGCCGGATTGGCCGTGGGGTTGACCGCAGCGGCCGGTGCCGGTGGATAGCCTGTAGGTGGAGGATTGGCAGCCGTGGGTGCCGGTGGATTTGGCTGTGGATAGACTGTAGGTGGAGGATTGGCAGCCGCGGGTGCCGGTGGATTTGGCTGTGGATAGCCTGTCAGTGGAGGATTTGCGGTGGTGGCGTTGACGACAGTGCTATAGGTCGGGTGAGGCGGATGTGCGGTGGGAGGAGCGTAGTTCTGTGGCGGCGGAGGGTATGCCATGGTAGGATAAGTTGTAGGTTGGATGGGATTGGGAGGAGGATAGGTAGAAGGATTTTGGGGGTGATGATAGTGAGAATTGGGGTTAGGGTTAGGGTTAGTGTTAGGGTTTAGGGCGCAGTGGACGTGGATGTCGAAATCACAGGCGGTGCAGCAGTAGGAGAATCCGTCACCGGGGAGGTTGCAAGAATTGCAAATGAAGGAGGCGGATGGATAGGTGGGAAGAGGGACGAGGGAGAGGGGGTGGAGGGGGTGAGAGGGGTGGCGGAGGGAGCGGGCCGCGTGGAAGCAGTGCTCGTGGAGGAAGTAGCTGCATTGCCAGCACGCGTAGACGTTGCCGGTGGCGGGTGATTTGCAGCCGGAGCAGTGGGTTTGGGAGCCCTGGTGGACTTGGTGGAATGCTAGGGGGTGTTGGTGGCTGAAGTGCTTTGTCTCCATCACTGTTCTTTCTCTCTTCTATGGAGGAATGGGGGTTGATGATCAATGGAGATTGGAGTGGGATATGTATGAAATTGATTTGGCAAACATGTTGAGCAAGTTGGAGTAAAAGAAATGGGAATACTAGCTGCCAACTTATGAGATTCTTTTGTCAATGAGAGAAGTTTGAATTAGTCCACATCTCTATTATCAGCAATTGGGATTTAATTTCTTTATAGTTGACTATAGTTTACTTAGTTGCATTATTTTGGTTTGTAATGCGGGAATAGTGGATCAGTATATGATCTTGAATTTGCATTATATATAGATGGAGTTGAATTGCATTCTATATCTCAAATCAAGTCTTGGACCTCGTAGTATCCCCATCCGTGCTCTTAAATAAGAGTACGGAGGTGGGCCCAAACCCACTTTTACTCTTTGTCCTTAGCTAAGAGCACAATACTCACATCCGTACTCTTAGCTAAGGACAAGCTCAAGAGTCTCACCATTCTATTATTCAATTTAAATACTTCAATTACTAAAAACATTTCTATATTATAAAAATACATTAAAAAAAATAAAAATTACATAATTAAAATCCTAAAAAATAAAAATACATAAATTAAATCCTACAAAATAAATACATAATTAAAATCCTACAAATTAAAAATTACATAATTAAAGACTAAAAAATACCCCCGTGGAAGACTAGTCATTTATCCCCAATGTTCTCTTGAGACTCCGAATCATTTGCTCATGTGTTGCAAGTTGCTCTGGAGTCATCTTAGACGTATCGTTCATATAGAGTTGACCCAAGAGGGCCCACAACGTGTTGTTCGGGGGTGGAGGAGGCACAAAGGGAGCGGCCAACCGCGATTGCCGGAGGGGTGATCGCCGGAGCCGGACATTGTGTAGTGTGGTGAGAATTTAGATGAGAGAATATGAGAAAAAAGATGAGAGAATGTAGATGATAGAATAGATGAGAATGTGATCTTTTGTGTTGAAGTGAGGGTATTTATAGATGAAAATGTGAATTTTGGGGGAAAAAATTGAAAAATAAAATAAAAGTGGGTAGAAAACGGATATAATTTTTTGGGAAGTGAGAAAATATTTTTTTTATTATTTAAAAACGTTTTTTCAAATTAATTTTTAATTTTAAAAAAAAAATTGAATATGCCAACGGCTATGCCGTTGGCCAAGCAGAACACGTCACGTAAGGGTGCTCAGCGGCACGGACGTGCTCTTAGCTAAGAGCAGCGCCGTTCCGCTAGCTCGGACGAACGACTCATAGCGGCTGATGAGCTCGTCCTTGCCGCTGGCACGGACGGACGGATGCCGCGATGGGATGCTCTCATATACAAGGATCTTGTTTTTTTATTTGAAGGTATATATATAAAAAGTTTTAAAATTTATGACCACCATACAGGCAGTGGAAGATTAAGATAGACGTCTATTCTAATTATACATCATCACTGTAAAATTAAAAAAAACCAACACAATATTTCCTTAAGTGATGATATTGATATAGACATATAGTACGTATTAGAATTACAAGCAATTACGATCACAGTTAAATGAATAATCATTAATGTAATTTCGATTAAACAAACTATGTGCACATATATTATTATGTAGAGATAATGCTAAAATTCATGTGATGTGTCATTTCGCGACTAAGAAAGAAGGTATATATATATAGGGGAAAAGTTACTGTGATTTGCCAAATCATAGTTATTGTACTTCTCTAATTTAATATTTCATTCGTTACACAAGAACATGCACTCTTTCCTTTTTAGTCCATTCTACAAGAATATACATTTTCTAATTTTGAACTCTTCTTTCTCTAATGAGGTGTGACTCATTATCCACTAACTATTTTATTTATTTTTTTCTCTCTATATTTCTCTTACTTTACTAATTTTACATTAAAACATGTATGCCGAATTTAAAGTGTATATTCTTTTGGGACATGAAATGGAAGTTTTATCGAAGAAATTGGACAAGAATAATGACACGGTAACTCCAGCATTAACTCCAGATGTAGAAATAATATTCCAAGCATATCATAATAAATTGGCAAATTTCAAACTAATTAATGGTATATTAAATATATATCTATTTCTGCACTATTCGACATAATGCTTAATTTACAACAGTACACATTTATTTATTGTTCAAAATAATTGAATCAGTTGCTGAATAGGGAATGGATATTAATAATAGTATAAAAATGCAGTATCGGCCACACAAGCCTCGATAGACGTGGCCAAGTCGGTGTCCAATCCTGGCAACAAAGGAATAATTGACACATGCATCGAGGTCTTCGGTGATGCTGTGGACACATTGAATGAATGCAAGTCGTTGATACCGAAGCAAGATATGGGTAGCATCAGTTCACTACGAATCAAAGGATCAGCAGCTCTAACCGATGTTAATACATGCAGCGATGAATTTGGAGCAAACGAGCCACCGCAATTGACACAAGCCAGTGCTAGGGCCTATACATTTGTTCAATTGCTTGTCATTATTTCTAAAACATTGCAATAGCCAATTCATTGCAAAGTGCAAGAATAGGCTTTTGTTGTGTGCGTGCTAGCTAGTACGAGCCACTTATTTATTTCCAGTTTGAATTTATAATAGTAAGTGATTCAACAAATAATTATCGTCGAATTATTTTTATTTTTTTACCATCACTGATGTATCAAATCAAATTAAAACTTCTTCTTGTTGCATTTCCTAGTATCTTCTTTCAACTATTTAAATATTAAACCTCACTTCACTCAAATAATATTGCACCTCAGTCCAAACCACTTGCCTATATGTACTTTCAAAGTTAAAAGTATTCCACTCCTCTATCTTACCTTACTAATATTTTCTATTCTTCTTTCTTACTTTATCAATTTCATACTATTAAAATTTGTATCGTTCCTATTTTCTAAAATTTCTATTTTTAAGAAACGGAGGGAGTGTTATATATTAGTACTAGATATGAAATTGACCTAATTGCAAATTAGGAAAATGGGGCTATATATAATTGAAATATCCCCTCTTTCATAAAAGGATATTTGTTCCTATTTCACTAATTAAGTTGATATTCATGACTCATTCCTTAAATTTATTTTTCATTATATTATTTATGAATTTCATAAACTTTTTCTCTCATTTCTCACTCAAAATAGCACCCAATCCACCATTCTCTTATTTAATTATTAATAGGTCTCACTCAAAAACGGTTTGTATTTTTTTTAGTATATTTGAATTTTTAGGTATTATTGCCTCTATCCCATTAGAAATGAAACGTTTTCCTTTTTGGTTTGTCCTATTAATAATGAAACGTTTCTAAAAATGAAAACAATACTCTCTCTACTTTTTCTTCTCTCTTACTTTACTCTCTCTTCATTAACTCACAAAACAAGACTACATAAAATCATGTGCCGAAAAGCAAATGTTGCATATTTAATGGGACGGAGAGAGTATTTGTTATATTTCTAGATGTTGGATTATTATTTCTTTTAGTATTGAAATTTAAAATTACAAATAAATTCTACATATTGGTTCGGTTTCAAACTGGAACCGACCGATACCGATTCTAGTTCTAAGATTTATGAAAAAGTAAAACTGGTTAACCGGTCAACCGATCCAGTTAGAACCGGAACCTGCCGAATGAGCAGACCTAACTATCAAGGGCGACTAAAAAGAGCGTTGTCTCCAAAGATTTAAGCGATTAAAGTTTGTGGGTCAATTTGTCATATTAAGAAAGAGTAAAGTTGAACTGCAATATCAACTAGGTTGATTAGGCCCAATTCTAATTTCCGAATTAGAAACTCTAAGACTATTATTCAAACCAATTAAATTTGAAATTAAGCTAATAATATTAAATTAAAATTGAATTAGATACCATATAAAATATAATAACACAGGTTCAATTTAAAATTGAATATGAAATATATAATCATCTCACATTTTCATGTGAGAATAGAATGATTAGAATCTATGACGTGGGGTTATATAATCGAAAATGATTGGGCTACTAATCTCCAGACCCATTTCATGTTGGAAAATTTGAGAGATCATAATTATTTCTTTATTAGCATCACATAATTTATAGATGCTAAGTTTTTTTTTTTTTTTTTTATGTATAGTAATTATTTTAATATTTATTTAGAAAATAGTGGAGTATTAGTTTTTACTAATTTTTATATACTAATTATTATTGTGATATGTTTTACGTATTATGATTGGAGAAAACCTAAAAATTTAATTATTGAGCTTGATTTTATTTCTGTTAAATGATTATATTGAAACTATTTAATTATTTGCTCATACTCGGGTAATTTAGAATTTTGGCTAAAATGATTACAAGAGTGCACTGAAAGTTAGTATTTGTTATATTATTAGAGCATCCGCAATGGTCGGCTAGCGACCGGCTAGCTGATTGGTAGTGGTAGTGGTAGTGGTGTGGATCCTGAGGATGCTGAACGGAGGATGAGCGAGTGCTATAGGAGACCTACATGAACATGGGGATGGGCAGTTGCATGCGTATGTTATGTGGTGGAGCAATGAGGAGGCGATACCTCGCCCACTCCACGAGGTGTCCATGGCAGAAGCGGTGGTCGATCAGGATCACGTCGTGCTAGCATCAGCGATTTATACGAGGACTGCCACCTGCCAGTACCGCCGGTTTTTCGGCCAATATGTTAAAGCGGCGTTTCGGAATGCGCGAGGAGTTGTTTATGCGCATCGTTAGGAGCATTGGAGCGTCCAATATATGTGTTTCCCCGCTTCAGGCACGATACGGTAGCAGGCTCGTCCACGCCCTTATCCAAAAGTGTACGACGGCAATCGAGGCGGTTAGGCGTACGGAGTAGCGGCTGGACGGGCATAGCCGGATGAAGTACCTCCACATCGGTAAGTCGTCGGCCTTTGAAATGTGCGAAAGGAGTTTTTGTAGGGGGCGTGATTAGCATTTCGGTGGCCGGTACCTTGAAGCTTGCTCCAGGTGGAAAGGTGTCGGTGATGCTGGATGCACGCGGGAGAAGCATGGGGTTCGCCGGGGATGTTAGCAGCGGCATCGACTGCATGCATTGGGAGTGGAAGAAGCTGTCTCCGATTACTCTGGAAGAGGGGGCCTACACGGCCCAGAGCTACAAGTCAAAGAACCCCACGATAATCCTCGAGGCCGCTAGGCACGATGCCAGTACATGGATCACGGCATGCGTATTTTTGGAGTGTAGAGGATTGGAACAACGATTCTCAACGTCCTGAGATTGCGTCTCCCCTCTTCAACGAGAAATTGCCAGGGGCGTCGGTCGGCCGTCTCTTTTGTGGCCAACGACAACCGACATGATGGGCTACTATTTCTTGGCGGATGGGATATATCCTCGGTGGCCGGTCTTTGTGAAGACGATCCGACAAACAAGTGATGAAAAGAAGGCCTACTTTGCGCAGGACAGCAGTCGGCGCGCAAGGGCCGTGGAGCGCGCATTTGGTGTGCTCCGGTCTCGATGGGCGGCAATTAAAGGGCCCAAAAAGCGTTTGTGGGATGTCGGATGCATTTCCGCAGATAATGTACGCCTGCATTATCTTGCACAACATGATCGTCGAAGACGGGGCGTCCTGGCCCGACTAGTTGGGTCGGTGACGATGAGCGGTCCAAGCCTGCAGAACGGCCACCCCAGTGTACGGCGGGGGTACCTACGATGAAGCCAGGCCGACTCGGAATTTGCCAACATGCGCCAAGTGGATGCTCATATTCAACTCCAAAGGATATAATTGAAGAGTTGTGGGCACGGAGGATTGCACGGCGATAGTTTTTTTTCTTTATTATGCATGTAATTTTTTTTTTATCTATGTAACTTTTTTAAATGCAATTAATGAATTTTCCCGTATATGTGTCGTAAATTTAATTCCGTATTTTAATCGTAATTTAATTCAGTAAATGTAGTATATTTTGAATTATTTTTATTATTGTTTGGTGGCCTAAATCGATGTGGCGGGTGGTTTTTTTAGTGTTGGCTGACGTGGCGGGGAAGAATGGGCTGGCCTATGGCTGACCTAAGCACCATTGCGGATGCTCTTAGAGCATCTCCAATGCAAATAGGTCAGTCATGGGTCAGCTCACTCTCTACTCTCCACTGCCACGTCGTACTAAAATACGGGAAAAATTTGTTAATTTTATTTAAATAAAAAAAGTACATTTACTAAAAATTTGTTAAAAAATAAAAAAAGTACATTTACTAAAAATAAAAAAAAATCAGGACTTCCACACACGAGCCACCGCCCCACTCTACTCCTCACTAATTTATTAAAAAATACATTAAAAGATATTAGTATGCCTTGAATCTATTATACTTTGCCGCTAGCCGAACGGGGGTCTCGCTGTGTGCCTATTTAAAAATTACATAATTAAAAAAAATTCATAAAAAAAAACATAAAAAAATACATTATATAATTTTTCAAAAATAAAAAAATTAAAAAATTAAAAAATAGCGCTGGCCGATCGGCACGCCATAATGGCGGCCAGCGCATCGGCCAGCGACACGCAATCGGCTAGCCCACGCCGAAAATTTGGCCGATTTCCCGGTCACCGGCTCCAATGATTCGGCTAGCGACGCGGATCGGCTAGCCGGCACTGGAGATACTCTAAAAGACACGTGACAATGCAATACTGACTCACCACGCACAAGTTCCCAGTTCCCAGTTCCCAGTTCAGTGCGGTATGTTGCTTTGTCTCACTCTTTTTCGCTGGCCATTTATGTAGGTATCAAGTATTAGACAAGTAAATAAAAAACGGTCTCTGCTGAGGCCAGAATCGCACTCCGTCTGCTGCGTCAACCGCAGGATGGGGCGTGAGGATGGTCCCGGTAGGGGGCCTCACTGGAGTGATGCACCGACCAATATCGGTCGGCTTGAATGCGGACTGAGTCCGTACCTCCAGTTGAGGTCTTCCCTTGAGGTGACTGCCGTTTTCCGACACCGATCACACCTTCTGTGTGTCTGTACCTTTTCCAGGCACAGGAGTGGGGGGAATGGCTACGAGGGCCACTCGCCCGGCACCGACAATCCCGGTCTGAGACATGACCTTGGGTGCCGGCAACCTGCAAGTTGGCGGCTGAGGTCGAAAATCCTCAACGTGATTCCTCTTCTCCCGGACTCCCCCGTGATCGGATGAGGCTGTTCTGGATGTGTGCCGCTTTGGGGAGACCCTCTGCGGAAGCATTCCAGCGTTTTCTCGGGGTTCGAAATACCCCGGTTGTTTTGAAAAAAAAAAAAAAAAAAAAAAAAAAAAAAAAAAAAAAAAAAAAAAAAATTGGCCCAACTTCTTAAAAGGACAGTCGACGGTCAAAACATATCCTTCTCTGATGCTGCCAAGTTTGCTGGATACACGAACAGTGAGGACCTTTCCAGCGTTTTTCTGGAAAAGGGAAGCTATTCTGCTTTTATTTGAGCAAGGTCCCATCTTGGAAGAAGAAGGTTAATCCGAGAATGATTATCTTTATGATTGAAATTAGGGAAACTTCCCATAAATTTGCTTTAATTTGCGTATCTGCAGCAATCTCAATTGGTGTTGTCACCGGCATTGCTGCTCCAGCAAGCATCGAAGTGGATTCTGAAGGCAATGGAGGGCATGCTGGAGCTGTTCTGATGCCAAAGAGGTATATTATTTTCTCCAAGTTTGAGCACCAAATAGCTGGAAACTGAGAGTCCAAATGAGTAGATCGATCAATTATACTTGTGGGAAGTTTTGTGTAATTTGCAACACCATAATCCAATTCGTCTATGCAACATTTTGGAACAGAAACGATGCAGGACTAGCTGCTGCAGAATTAGCTCTTGCTGTCGAGAAACATGTTTTAGAATCTGGATCAATCGATAATGTTGGGACCGTTGGTGAGCAGCACATCCTCCATCCTTTCATGTTTGAGACTTAGATCGCTTGGACTAAATTTTGTGGTTGAAAAAATGATGTAAAATCAGGTATTCTGGAGCTGCATCCCGGAGCAATAAACAGTATACCGAGCAAAGCACATTTGGAGATTGGTATGTTTATTTTGCGCTAACTTGCCATCTAAATCATGACCTTTGGCCCGAATTGCAAATCTGTCACCACTTTCATTGCATTGCAACCAAATTGTTGAATGTGACCATTGCAGATACTCGCGACATAGATGAACAGAGGAGAAATCTTGTGATCGAGAAAATCCATCAGTCCGCCCTGAGCATTTCAAAAGCGAGCTCTCAGAATTCAAGATCGTCAACCAAGATCCACCCGCACTCTCAGAAGAGCTGATCACCAAAGCAACTGAGAATCAGCCTGCCAAGAACTGAACATGCCTTACAAGAAGATGATCAGCAGAGCCTATCACGATTCCCTGTTCATGGCCAGGTAATCATTCTTGGCATACACGCGATCACCCTTAAGGTGGATGCACCAAACTCTATGCTTCGTTCACTTTGTTTCCTTCATCATCGAACTGGAAAATGCTTTCTCACGACGTGCCTTAAACCTTGTTTGTAAATGTTGGCAGGATATCTCCAATGGGCATGATCTTCATTCCATGCTATAAAGGTACGGTTTCTATCATATGCAACAACGCGATTTCCATGCACGCACGCAGTTGCAAGCAAACGCATAGTTTCTGCAGAAGTGATGTGGAGAAATTGATTGATTTTTGGGTTTTTGTTGGCAGGATATAGCCATAAGCCTGAAGAGTTCGCAGCGCAACAGGATATCGCGAACGGTGTGAGAGTATTAGCGCTAACGCTTGCCAAACTCTCCGTTTCTTGATGCCTTGAAGTTGTTACTCAAGGCTACATGTATGCCTATGTATGTGTATCTAAATAAATCGCCTATTTTTGCTTTTGTTTAGAAAATTATGAATTCTGGCAATAACATTATGGTCTTATTGCTCCTTTTCAGCTGGTTTTATTCACTTCTTGATCATATCATCATTTCATTGCATGTTTTTCATTTGATTATATTTCAACACAGACAGAGTATGAACTAATGATTTTGATTTAGTTATAACGAAGCTCGAATGATTTAGTTCTCTTAAATTCATGCTAATTAATTAAGCTCGAATCCAGCTTTAATAGTAGGGATATTGGCGCCCAATATCACGAAACTTTCCAAAAAATTGTTTTTTCCACAAATTTTAAACTTGACATATAATATTACGTATTTAAAATAATTGTTTAATTTTTTCCACTAGCGACAAAATCCGGCTACACTTCATTTGTTATTACATCACATAAGATATGGTTATTACTGGAAATTATAATAACGTGATAACAAAGTCACTAGAAGCCATATATGATTATTCATCTCATTTTAATATAGTTGGATTTTTTCGATGCTGGGAAAAATTAAATAACTATTTAAGTTCGTGATATAACTATATGTCAAGATCAAAGTTCATGAAAGAAAACAAATGTTTAAAAAAATTCGTAATATTAGACGTCAATATTCCACACACGGGCCACCGCCCCACTCTACTCCTCACTAATTTATTAAAAAATACATTAAACAATATTAGTATGCCTTGAATCTGTTATAGTTTGCCGCTAGCCGACAATTCTTAATTTTGTATTGGGTCTAGCCCGTCGTCCGTGTGCCTATTTAAAAATTACATAATTAAAAAAAAAATTCATAAAAAAAATATTAAAAAAATACATAATATAATTTTTTAAAAATTAAAAAATAGCGCTGGCCAATCGCTGGCCGATCGGCACGCCACAATGGCGGCCAGCGCATCGGCCAGCGACACGCAATCGGCTAGCCCACGCTGAAAATTTGACCGATTTCCCGCTAGCCTATTCCAATGGTTCGGCTAGCCGACCGGCTAGCGACGAGAATCGACTAGCCGGCATTGGAGATGCCCTTAGTTCCAGAGATGAAGCTTGTAATTAAGAATAATTTCTACATGTGCAAAAAGAAGCATATAATATTTCCAGAATTGGTACGCAACCCAACGAAACTATATTATTTTTAGTCTAGTGGAGTTAGTTGAAAAAGATTTAGTTTAGTGTAGTTAGTAGAAAAAGATTTGTTAGATGTATCCCTGAATTCTTTATTAATAATTTAATATCATCAATACGTATAGCATGTGGAAAAGGTGTTCGCAATATTCTCATTCTCCTTGTTTTATTATCATTTGCGAATATTGATGTTACTACTATTTATTTAGTTCTTCTTCTAAAGTAGATCTCGGATGCAACAAATTGGATGTATGGCAAAAATGATGACAATTACACTATTCTATTTTATTGTATTACAAAAGAATAGAAAAAAAAGCTTTGCACATCAAACTCTACTTTTTAGTGCAAATTTCTATAGTAAAAGCATAAAAATACCTCCGCCTCCCAAAAATAAAGGAGTTTACAGTTAATGTGAATTTAATAAAATAAGAGAAAAAATATTTAAAATAATATTAGTGGGTAATGAAATTTGTATTATTATAATATAATGAGTTGTGAAAATAGTTAAATAATATTAGTGGATAGTAAAATCCACATCATTATAGTATAATGAGGGTATTAAAATTTTAATAATATCAGTGGATAGTAAATTTTAAGGGATTAAGAGAGTATTATAGTACTACTAGTATTTATGTCAAACTATAGCAAAGAACTAATTTATCCAAGGAAGAGGATCACAGTTTTAGTAATTGATTGATAGGCAAGTCTAGAAATTATGCAATTGATTTATTCCGAGAAAGAATAAATCATTCCCTAGATAGATGAACACTCCTCTATATTGAACAAATTTGTACTCCCAATACTTCATGTGTTCTTATGCATAGCCACCTTGAATATCGTCTCTCTTGATTATCATCTTAATTTATATTCGTTGTATTGTAGACATAATACACTATCTCATAGTCACTAAGATTAAACTGATCTGAAATAATTTGGAATTTTACTGTAAATTAAAGTCATAACTAATCATACTTGTTCGGTTGAACTAGTTTCAAGTCAAAATGCGAATTTTACACAGAAGAACAACTTTATTTCAAATAGTAAGAAAAAGGTAGAAGCTCTCAACATTAAATTCGTGAATTGAAGTGCATTCAATATAGTTGCAGAAAAGGGACATCTTTTTCACGTCTCCACAATTAATTAAAGCATAATTAAGCATGTAATTAACAAGTCTCCGCACAAGCCAAATGCAAACCTAATTTACAATCCAAGCAACAATACATCCATCCACCCTTAGCCACACGATCATCATCGCAGCCGCAGCACACCAAATCCCCGCCGTCCAAATTCTCCCCGCACATCGTCAGCACAAAGTCATGCTGATGATCGCTCCGCTTCACGGCCTCCGGCAGCGCCGCGCACTCCACGTGGAGGTCGAACTTGCAGGCCGCGCAGTGGTACGTGAACCCGTGCCCCGACTCCCCGCACGCGTCGCACGTGAACTCGCCGTCGCTGTACGGCGGCGAGGGGAGGAGGGCGAGCGGGTGGCCGGGGTGGCAGCGGTGGCGGTGCCGCCGCGGGAGGTCGGAGCAGAGGTCGTGGAGGACGAAGTTGCACGTCGCCTTCGTGCACACGTACGCCGGCCCCACGATGTCGTGCTCGCACCCCGCGCACGCGCCTAGTTTGTCGTCGTCGCCGTGGACCTCCGCCGCCTCCAGCGGGTGGCGGTGGCTGAAATGGTTGATCTGCTGCTTCCCTATCTTATTAATTGCTTCTCTCTCAATATCACTCATTTTTGTGACCAAAGCCATTTTTCACAACTTTTTTTTTTGATGGAATGTTTTAGTTAAAGGTATTTGGAATTAATGTGTAGTGTGTTAACTATAGCAATATATATAAGTATGATTATAAGAGGTAGGAGGAAGTTTCATCTACTTGTATTTATTTGTAGGAGAATAAGTCAAGTCAATGATGACATTCCAAGTATTATTAAATTTTGGATGATGGAATGTGAAATATATGGTTTTATAATGGGTTTGATTAACAAGTTTGAGTGTTACTTAGTATCTTGTCATTTAATTGCACAACATCATATGTAGATTTATTTTGATTAATTATGTGATTACGATAAAAAAAAAGATTCCATGGGAATATTATGAATACAGGATCCGCGTTTTATTGAATTCATTGTTGTTAATTATGCCAAATCAACCTTGATTAAGTTCTAAAGTAGTACTACTACTATTTGTATTTTTGTTGTATAAAATTAAAGGGAATGGTGATTATGTGAAATGAACCTTGATTAAGTTATAAATTAATATTACTACTAGTATATATTCTTCCGGCGAAAGGGAAGGTTGGAAATTGATTGATTAGGTTGCTTCATAGAAGTAGTTGAAGTCCCCACGTTAAGGTGTAATTGCAAACAAGTTGACATTTATAGGTCTATTATGTCAGGCACATATAATAAAAGATTATTCATTCATATTATTATAGAAATATTTATTTATATAATATTATTATTAACAAAAAATAGTCTTATTTTTCTATTTTAGGCAGCTTACCGAAATCACTCTTTATTTATTTATGGCAATTCTCTGCATCTAATATTTTGGCTCATTTTCTAGTTCTGCTAATAATATTTCAATAACCTTTTTTCCTTATCTCTCTCTACTTGACTCATTTTGTAGTAAGTATTTGAACCCGTATCATTCACTACTATAATTTTTTTTGTAGACGAAGGTATAACTACTAACTAAGCAAATTAAATAGCTTGTTTTCAGTAGTGCACTCGCTAACAAAAAATGTAAGATTGAAAACAAAAGAAACGAACGAATAAAACAACATTTCGACATCAATATATATGTTTCCATGCACTTTCCGCAGGAAATAATCAAGAACGGGTCACATCTGTTCCTTTCAAACCATACAACTTGATCGCCAACCATCTATTTATGTAGTAATCACCTAAACTGTATGTATTAATATTTGATCATATCCATAAATTGCTGACCTTTCAACTCTACCCAAGTCACGTTCACGACGCAACTTTAAACTTCCAAATTTAATACCAGTACTACTAAAAAAGGCTAACAATAATAAGGATTATTTAGTTTAAAATGGTGATATAATTCGATTTTTTTATTTGCATGAAATTGATATATTTATGACTCATTTCTCCATATCTTTGAGATAGGCAGCGAGAAATGAAATACGAAGGTGATGTCAATTATGGAACTTATTGAGCATGATAGAAACCATCGATGTGGGAAATACATATAGATATGCATCTAATGTTGTTGTATCGTGGCGGATCTATAAATTTTAATTTGAGGTATGTGTACTGCAACAAATTAATAGTAACATGTGAAAAACTGTTAAATTACTAACATTTTATTGCACCTAAACTTTGGATTTGTATTAAATGCGGTACTCACACTTTAAACATATTGTCATTTGTCTTTAGACTTTGATTTAACATATCGCTAGATGGCACCTTTTGGACACTTTTTTGGTCTAGACTACCATCAAGCCCTTAGAAGAGTATTTTTGTCAATTTGTAATGTGAGAAACAAATTGACATTTTGTGGCAAGTATTAATTTCTTGAACTCCTTCCTCATTTAAAATAGAGTGAATTACGAGTGTCCACAATAATTTGGCCAAGTCCAAGCCACAAATTCTTGTCTATAGCCACAAAAAACTTGTCCAGTCCAATAGTGGACAAGCCACAACCACAAATCACATTATTTTATCAATTATTTGTATATTTTAATTCAATTAGAATAAAAATCATCGGACTATAATAACTAAAAAAAATGCATAATTTAATAAAAATATAGAAAGTGAAAATTTGGGTGTAAAATGTGTGTGATGTGAAAATGTGTAAAATGTAGTATTTATAGAAAAAACCTGAAAAAATAAAAAAAAGGTTTTCAATATATTTTCAATATATCACTTTCGGAAGGTCCTACTGACTTTTTCTCATTTTTTCGAACTAAATCGCCCTCAAATGGGTAGAGAGCAAATTTGTACATTCAATCATTTAGAACCTTTAGGCAATATTTGATGCAAGTTGAATTTTTCCTCGGCTAATTCCAATTTGGATACCTTAGAATGTGATATCACCTCCCTAAAGTTGTACTCTCTCACATCACAAATAGACCAGAATACCCTTTAGGAGCTTGAAGAGAGTTTAAACTAAAAAATGTCTAAAAAATGCAAAAATCGCTCTAGCAATATTTAATCTCAGTCCAGTGATTATTTTTAAAATTTGAGTACCACAGTAACCAAGTTTGATACAAATCTAAAATTTAGGTACCAAAAATGTAATTCACTCTAAAAAATATAGTCCACATGCAGTCTCAATTCTATTCCTCCACAATTTTCAATCAAGAATAACAATATATAAATCAAATCATCTAGATTTTAATCAAATACTAACATAAAGATCACAACCTTAATTCTTTACAGAAAATCATAAGTTCTCATAGTTCCGGTAACCACAAAAAAACTACCACCAACAAAATACATATAACCAAAAGTGTTCCTGCATGCTGCAATCAAAACTTGCTTACAGAGCTTGCTTATTCTGACGCTTCTCCTTGAGAACATGCTTAACATACGCAGGTTTCACAGTATCAGGCAGCCCCATAAACAGATCAAGGAGCTCTGGTTTTTCTCCAAGAGTCTCACAAACATCAAATTTGTCATCGAGTGAAAGATCAGGTATATTACCCAAGAGATTGAACAACTCCCTTCTCGTTTTGCTTAAATCAACCTCATATCCGATTCGAGTAGACAAATGTTGTAGTGTAGCAATTGTATCCTCGTGCATTTTACTAAGTAAAGCAAGAACACCTTCCATCCCGTCAACTGCCTTGCGTTTCTTACACTCACTATGCCCCGTATCGATGCTACCTATTTTCAAATTACAGCTAAAAGTAGATATCATTGTATTTCAGTTCAAAAATAGCTATATGCTACCAGATTAATGCATAGACTCACTAACCTTGGGTCACATTACTCATGTCTAGTGTGTTTCAACTTTCAAGTTCAGGCCTCAGCTTGAAAAGAGCATAAAACTGATAACATTCTGTAGCTCAAATCAAACACAAAGCAACTGTTAAGCCACTGCTTACTGATAAAACATACTCTACACCAGTAACCACTTGAAGGACTAATATAAACAAACCATAGACTGTATATCCAATAAGTGAACTCGTGAACTGAACTAGATCGGAACACACATCACGCAAAAAATCAAATAGGAAAAATTATCAATCTAATTGAAGTTCTACTATCCTCAAAATGAAAATAAATGCAGCACCACCAACAAAGAACGTGATAAACCTTCAAAACGTCCATTCATATTGCCTAAAATCCAACATATCTTCGCTAAAAGAAGACAATCATCTCTAAAAAACACCACGCATAAAAATGAAAATCCATGAACCTTCTCTGATTACAATTATCTCTCAAATAATATCTAGATAATAATAGAGATTAATATATTGTAACCAGAAAGAACAGAATGGTCAGTAAACATCAATTGCCTGAAAAAATCCAACAAGCAATAACATAATAATGGCCCTAAACAGTCTAACCAAAATGCTGAAAATAAACCTCTACAAGTGTATCTTTATCAGAATAAAAAAAACATAATATTTGATCAATTCAATTTCAATTCTCTCCGAAATTTTCCAACATTCAACAACAAAATGATAAAATCCTGTTTCGTTTCTGCATTCCATAAAAGAATAACCAAAGAATGCCAAAAGCAAACTTGAAGCAATTTCATATTATCTCATGTTAAGCGTAAGTCAATTGAAAAGAAGAAGAATAAGTTAGACGAAACTAGAGGAAATCTTCATTAGAAAATTAGAGAAACTGCTCTGACACAAAACGAAGAGAAAATCCGACGTCGTGCGAAGACTTAGAGGATTTAATCAGTATGAACTCAAAAGTGCGTAAACCCTAAGATCTCCAGCAATAGGCATTTTCCTATCAGAATTATTGCAATCAAATTTTCGCAAACCCAGAGCAATTACCTTACAAATGCATCTGGATGCTCCCGTGAAAACTACAGGAGGGCGTGATAGAGCGTGAAGAGTTGCGGCAACTCTGAATTGAGCCAATCTCCGTCTACAATGGAAAATCGAAGAAGAATAAGGCGTCAAGCGGAGCGGATTCTGAAATTGTGTTTAGGCAAGTTGGGGACTCAAATTGAGTTTAGGTTCAGATAAAAATTTATTTAGGATTAAATTGTCTTGCGATTGTCAGTGAAACGCTTACATAAATTATTTGTAATCCAATCGAATATTACTAGTACTTACATAAATTATTTTTAATAGTAAATCAATTTCCTTTTAATAATTCCAATCTTGTGTTCAGCAACCGAAATATTGTCGAACTTCAATTCTTTTAACCAAGCTACCTCGAAAAATATTACTCCCGCCGTCCACGAAATATTGTCCAAGTTTGACTTGATACGTATTTTAAGAAATGTGAAAAAAACTAAGTAAAAAAAATTAGTGAAATGTAGGTCTCACATTTATGTATGTTTTTATAATAAAATATTAGTGTAATGAATTAGTTGAAAATAAGGTCCATTTACTAAAAAAAGGGGGAAAAATGAAAAACATGGACGATATTTCACGGATGTACTAAAATGACAAAACTGGACAACATTTTAAGGACGAAGGGAGTATTCCATGACTCCGGAAAAAAGGAGGCAATTATAGTGGCACCGGACCATGTACTAGATAATGAGCTCATGTATCACCTCGGACATAAAAAAGGAGGCAATTATAGTGGCAAAGGGCCCGTGACAAGCGCTGAGAAATTCAATACAGACTAGTGCACACAACACAAGGATTCAAAAGTTTCGAGACAATGATGTTCCATCTTCCGCTCCAAAAGTCTGTAGTTCCAGCCTTGGTTTGATTCAGAACAAAATTCTTATGTATCTAAAATTGGTTTACTGTGACTTGTTTTATTAATGGTTATAATAAAACATTTTTAAAATTTTATTATCCATTATTGTGACTTACTACTATTAACAAAATTACTAAGTAGTACACAGGCAGTCTCATGTACTTCTTCACAGTTTACAATCAAGAACAGAACAAATAAATAACACATCCAGATTTCAATTTAGTACTACCATATAACTTATAAGGTCACAATCTTTACATATAAGCAAAAGTTCTCATATTTCCGGTAATCAAAAGTACACACCATCAACAAAATACATATCACCAAAAGCTTTCCTACATACCGCATTCAATACTTGGCTACAAAGATTGCTTACTCCTGACGCTTCCCCTTCTCCTTGAGAACACGCGTGACATACGCAGGTTTCACAGAATCAGACAGCCCCATAAACAGATCCAGCCGTGCCGGATTTTTCCCAAGAGTCTCACAAACAACGAATTGGTCAGTGAGTGAAAGATCGGGTATATTACCCAAGAGATTGAACAACTCCCTTCTCGTTTTGCTTAAATCAGCTTCATGTCCAATTCGAGTGAACAGATGCAGTAGTGTAACGTTTGTATCCTCATGCATTTTACCAAGCAATGCCATCCCTTCAAGAGGCATACTATCGTTGCAATCTATTTTCAAACTACAGCTATAAGTACACATCATTGTATCAGTTAAAAAATAGCTATAAATTTTTTATACAAGATTAATGTATAGATTCACTAACCTTCAGTCACATCACTCATGTTTATACTATGGTTTCAAGCTCGGGCCTCAGCTAGAAAAGAGGAAAAAACCATTAACAAGCTGCAGTTCAAATCAGACAAGACAAACGTTAAGTCACTGCTTAAAGATAAATCACACAACAGACAACAGTAACTACTTGAGGACCAATAAAAACAAAATCACAGATTGTATATCCATCCAGAAGTAGAGTGGCATAAAATTTTCAGCACAATACATGAAGTGAACTAGTGAACTCTGAACTGAACAAGATCAAAACACATCAAGCAAAAAAGATCAAATGGGGAAATAATCAATATAATTGAAGTTATACTATCAATTAAAATGAAAATAACCTTCAAAAGGTCCTTTCATATCTTCAATAGAAGAACACAATCATCTTTAAGAAATACTACTACTACTACACATAAAAATGAAAATACGTAAACCTTCTCTGAACACAGTAGTCTCTAAAACAATATCCAGATTACAATAAAGAATAATGTATTTTCACCACAAATAGGGAGTAACAAAATAATCAGTAAAAACATATTTTCAATGACTCTAAACAGTTTAACCAAAATGCTGAAAACAAACATCTACTAGCGTATCTTCACAAATTCTTATTGGAACAATTGAGAAATTTCCGGTGACACAAAACTTAGGGGAAAATGCTAAAATTAGAGGACTGAATCTGTGTGAACTTTGTTCAGTTGATGAACCCTAAGATCTCCCGATCTAGCCAAATTTTGAGAAACGGAAAGTAAGAGCATCTCCAATGGAGATAGTGGGAGATAGGCTAGCCATAGGCTAGCCACTTTCTCTCCTGCGCCATGTCATCAACACTAAAATTCCACCTGTCACATCATCATTTTAAGCAAATAGGCTAGCCAAAGGCTAGCCGCAGTAAAAATAATTCAAAAACAACTAAATTTACGGAATTAAATTTACGAGACATATACGAGAAAATTCATTAATTTCATTTAAAAAAAAGTACATTCATTAAAAAAAAATTACATAATAAAGAAAAAAATTATCACCGTGCAGTCTTCCGTGCCCACAACTCTTCAATTAAATCCTTTTGGAGTTGAATATGAGCATCCACTTGGCGCATGTCGGCATGTGCCTGGAGGCGGTCGGCTTCATCGTGAGGTATCCCACGTCGTATGTTAGGGGTGGCCCTTCCGTGGCTTGGACCGGCTGCATCAGTATCGTCATTGGCCCAATTAGTCAGTTGTACGCCTTCGTCTTCGACGATCATGTTGTGCACGATAATGCAGGCGTACATTATATCAGCAATGCAGTCGACATACCACAATCACGTTGGACCCCTAATTGTCGCCCATTGAGATTGGAGCACACCAAATGTGCGCTCCACGTCCTTGCGCGCCAACTCCTGTTGTTCCGCAAAGTAGGCCTTCTTGTCATCATTTGCGTGCCTGATCGTCTTCACAAAGACGGGCCACCTAGGGTATATCCCATCCGCCAAGTAGTAGCCCATATCATGCCGGTTGCAGTTGGCCACAAAATTGATGGTCGGATCGATGCCCTGACACTGCTCGTTGAAGAGGGGGGACGAGTTGAGGACGTTGATGTCGTTGTTCGACCCGGCTACCCCAAAATACGCATGCCAGATCCACAGCCGGTAATCGGCTACGGCCTCGAGGATCATCGTGGGATTCTTTCCCTTGTAGCCGGTCGTGTAGGTCCCCTTCCAGGCAGTCGGACAGTTCTTCCACTCCTAATGCATACAATCTATCTTTGCCTAACATTCCGGGGAACCCATGCTGCTCCCCGTGCATCTGCACCAGATCCTGACATTCTTGGAGGGTAGGGCTTCGAAGGTACTGATCACGGAATATAGCAATCACACCCTGACATAAATACATAAGACATTCCAAGGCAGTCGACTCACCGATGTGGAGGTACTCATCCCACATGTCTGCCACGCCTCCGTAGGCCAACTGCTTGATTGCCGCCGTGCACTTTTGAATAAGGGTGTGGCCGGGTCTGCCAGCCGCATCGTGCCTGAAGCGAAAACACAGATATCGCTGCTCCAAAGAGTCAACGATACACATAAACAATTCCCTGCGCATTCTAAAATGCCTACTGAACAAGTTGGCCCCAAACCGCGGGTTCTCTGAGAAGTAGTCGTCATATAGCCGCTGATGTGCAGCTACGTGATCCCGATCATTCACTGTTCGGCGGTGGACAACGGGTCGAGGGCGAGGTACCGCCGGCTGCAAGACCCTTTGCATGTACCGCTCTATCTCGCGGTTCATGTAGGCCTCCACTGCCTCGTTCATTCGCCGTTCGTACTCCTCAGCATCCCCATCACTACCACCACTACTATCACCCGCATTACTCATTTCGCGTTGTTGCTCTTGTACAGAAATTTAGATAGAGAGAAAACTCGTTAAAACAAGTGGTGCAAATGAAATGACGTGAAAATCGCGATTATATAATGTTTCAAAAATTTAATGAAAATAATAAAAAAAATGCGTTGGCTGATCGCTCGCCGATCGCCAGCCTGGCGTCCAGCGCCTTCAAATCGGCGTGTGCTCGCCTAATGGCTCGCCGATCCCAGTGGTTCGGCTAGCCGGTGGGCTAGCCGCTATTGGAGATGCTCTAAGAGAAGTACCTTAGAGTGTCCACAGTGGTGGCCCTCTTGGGCATGCCCAAGCCACCATTTCTTGGGCATGCCAAACAAACTTGGCCCTTGCCCTCAAAACTTGGCCACCACAATGGTGGCCCTCCGTGCCACCAATTAAAATTATTTTCTAGCATTTGTTGTTAAATTTTGATTTTAGCTATATTAAAAATTGTTTGCCTATAATAATTAAAACACATAGTGCATAATTAAAATAAAAAAAATTATAACAAAATTTTCTTAGTATTAATATAAAAGGGAAAATTATACAACGAAAATTTTTGATACAACACGAACAACATAGAGAATCCATATTACGCTGCGCCCCCTCCTCTACGGTTCTATACCTCTTCAACCAAATCAGCTTGCAGAGTTGAATGAGATATTTCCCTCCACATATCGGTGAAGTGATGAATCAAGTATTCATTACTCGTGTTACACCCATCTGCAGCGAGGGGTTGCAATACCGTGACTTGTGCTAGCACCATCTTCCAGTGCCCAGTGCTCTGCAGCAAACCCTTCATCATCTATTATCATATTGTGCAATATGAGACACGCAGTCATGACAAGCGCACCATCTTCCGGTGCCCAGTGCAATATGAGACACGCAGTCACACGCACCATCTTTCGGTGCCCAGCGCTCTGCGACATCATTTTCGTGCCATAGTCGAACCGGGCACCGTATAATGACCCATCGCGCTTGGAGGACACCAAAAGTTCGCTTAACATCCTTCCTAGAACCCTCTTGTTTTTTTGCAAATTAAGTCTGCTTCGTCCCAACTGGTTGTCGGATTGTCTTGACAAACACGGGCCAACGAGGGTATATTCCATCGGCCAAATAGTATGATCTGTTGTACTGTGTGCCATTGGCCACGAAGCTGACTTGCGGACCGTCACCGCGGGACTCATCATTGAAGAGACGCGACGATTGTAGAACGCTGATGTCATTGTTCGACCTAGCGACACCAAAATACGCATGCCAGATTCGCAAGCGGTAGTCAGCAATGGCTTCAAGGATCATCGTGGGATGTCGCCCTTTGAAACCAAAAGTGAACAACCCCTTCCAAGCCACCGGGCAATTCCTCCACTCCCAGTGCATGCAATCGATGCTTCCCAACATCCCGGAAAATGATGCACAGTCCCGTGCATATTTATCAGTCTCTGGCATTCATCGGCCGTTGGTTTCCGTAGGTACTCCCCTTTAAAGATATCTTTGATACCCTTGCAAAACTGTCTCAGCGTCTTAAGGGCAGTCGTTTCGCGCATTTGTAGATATTCGTCGAACATGTCAGCAGGCCCGGCATAGGCAAGCTGTCTAATTGCCACGGTGCACTTCTGATATGTCAACAATCCGGGTCGACCGGTGGCATCATAACGCAAGGTGAAGCACCTGTACCGCTGAGACAAACACATTGCAATATGGATGAAGAGTCGTTGCGACATTCTGAATCGCCGACGAAAAATCTCCGGCGGATAACGGGAGTTATCGCCGAAGTAGTCTTCCATCAACCGCTGGTCGGCCCCAGCATGATCACGGTTGATATACCGCCAATGATAGATCGGCCGAGGGATGGCCGCCACCGCCGCCTCCTCTTCGTTGGCTTCAGCTTGCACCGCTGCAACTAGTTCATCGAACTTCTGATCAATTGATCGTTGAAAACTTTCATCGTCGGAATCCATGTTTTGAAACTAAACTGAAAGCAATTTGAAAGAGTGGAGTTTGGTTTGAGGTAAAAAAAAATGGAGCAAAAATGATGAATATATAAAAAATTTGGAAAAATAATAATAATTCGAATTACCTAAGGGCCGCGGCTCTCGGCCCCTGCAGTGGCGAGCCGAGTCGCGCGCCCAAGGGCCTCGGCCAGGCCGAGAGCTCGGCTCTCTCTCGTCCACTCCCCAGGGTCGTCTCCTCCTTGTGCCTCAGTAGTGGGGGGCCGCGCCTGGGCAGACTCCGGGCCAAGGGCCACGGCCCTCCCACTATGGACACTCTTAGTAATGTTTGTAGGTTCTCCTGCGATAACTGCGATTGTGCACCTTTTGATTTTCAATCCAGACTTGAAAAGTAATACTCCCTCCGTTTCACATAATTCGTCTCACTTTGATCAGACACAGGTTTTAAGAAAATGAAAAGTGAGTTGAAAAAGTTAGTGGAATGTGAGTCCTACTTTTATATATTAATTATATAATAAAATGTGAGTTGGAATGAGTTAGTGGAATATATGGTCCACTACAAAAAAATATTAAAAGTGAAATGAGACAAATTATGTGGGACTGACCAAAATGGAAAAGTGAGACAAATTATATGGGACGGAGGGAGGGAGTATGGAATGCCAAACATTAAGATAGGATAATTATGGTTTATTTACTATAGTGTATCAAATTAAGATATTTTATTTTTAACAAATCCACACTTGATAGAAAAAATACCGTTAATAATAATTTATTTTATGGAGAATTACATGTACTAGGAATAAAATGAATATTGTACAAACTTCAAACTATGATCCGTACTGTTAGAAAATGTCAACATATGACAAAATAACATCAATAGAAATGTTCACACATGTCAATACAGCGTCAACCGTTGACATTTCTTGTTGATGTTATTTTGTCATTTGTTGATATTTTTTAACGGTCCAAATCATAGTTTGGAGTTTGTATTTATAGTTTGCATTTCATCCCATTGACAAGATGTATTAAATGACGTCGTTTGAATTGCCAAATGTTTTGTTCGCAGGATATTTTTCGTTTGCCAAAAAGTATTTAATAATTTCTCCCAAATCGTAGGCTACGAGATGATAAGAATAATGACAAGTTATGATACAATTGGCAACCTTTATTTACATAGATCTAAAACACTAAAGTTTATATGACAACCTTGGCAATAAGACGAAGAGCATTCTTCTTATGCATTGTTGCTCCAGGGCTACACTCGAAATCAATATCCTCTTTCTTGGGCAATTCCCAATTAAATCTGTATACAAGATTTGCCAATGCAAGTTCCAGCTCGGCAATCGCCATTCCCATTCCCGGACACCCTCTTCTCCCGAATCCAAAGGTAATCAACTCCGGAATCTGACCGTCCTCCAAGAACCTCTCCGGCATGAACTCATCTGCGTTTTCCCACGTGGCGGGATCTCTTCCAATAGCCCAAGCATTGATATACACCATACTTCCGCCTTCAATTTCATAACCATTTACACTACACTTATTAGTAGTCTCTCTTGGCAATAAAAGTGGAGCCGGTGGATACATTCTCAAACTCTCTTTTACAACTGCCCTCAAATATGAAAGTTGCTCTATGTCTTGTTTGTTGATCATATCTTTCTTTCCGCCCAACCGCCTTATCTCCTCTTGCAACTTCTTCATCACCAAAGGCTTCTCCATCAATGCCGTCATTGTCCACTCTAGAGCAATTGCTGCCGTGTCACTGCCTCCGGTTACCAAATCCTACATAATTAATCACTTCAAATATCATTATAAATATTTGGATGCATGTAATTTCAAAATTATTAGAAATCATTACCATTAGTACACCTTTGATGTGGTTTATTGTAGGAGCAAAGGAAGAGGATCCATTTTCTTTAATCCTTAACATAATATCGATGAAGTCACCATCCATCGATTTAGGCCTATTCGGATTCATATGTTCTTCAATCAGTTCTTGATAAAAAAAATCCAAGTTGTGAAAATTCTTATCAAGCTTTGCAGCCATTCCAGAGAGGCGATCAATCCATCGAAGCCAAGGCAAGTAATCCTCCACAAAAAAACCTCCAAGTACGTGCTGAGTTTCATCAAGAAGATCCTTGAAACGATCCTTTTCACAGATCTTCCCAAACGCAATCCTGGAGAGGATATTAGTTAAAAGTGACATCGAGGTATCACTGAAATTGACGACGGTGGAAGAAGAGGCATCTCTAGCAATCTTCTCCACCATCTTGCTCACTTCGTCTCTCAAAATGGGGTGAAATGATTGAACTTGCTTGGCGCTAAAGAGATGGAGGTTGGAGATCTTCCTCATCTCCCTCCACGTGTCGTTGTAGGAAAACCCGATGTCTAGGTGGTTATATGTCAGCCTCTTCGCGGCGACAACAGAAGGTCGTCTTGAGAAAACGGCATCGTTAGATTTCGTAATCTCTTTCACTGCTTCTGCCGAGGAAATCACAATGAGGCGTCGGATTCCGAGCTTGAGCAACATGACGGGGCCGTATTGCTTCGAGAGGCGCTGGAAGTACTTGTATTGAAATTGGCCGTCGATTTGGTGGAAATTGCCGATCAACGGCAACCCCGGTGGGCCCGGTGGTGTGAGTTTAGGTTTTTGTGTTTGGAAGTAGAGAATCAAAATTATGGGAAGAGAGAAGAAGAATAAAATAAGTGACATCATTTTAAGTCTCTTCGTTTTATTTGGGATGCAATACTTTCAATAAACTCTTATAAATAGGATACACATTTTTGAGAGATCGTATTATTTTATCAATATAATAAAAATAATAACGTGGAATTTTAGTAATTCTATTTGCATTTGTATCGTTCTTAGTTGCGGCCCAAGTCCCAACAACTTATGTTTAATGTAATCGAAACAAATATGTTGACCAAGCTTTTTTCAAAATACCAAGTGGGGTTTGGAGCCGTAACTATTTAAAAGTTGTGTGGTAAATTCCATTATCATTAATTATATAGAGGCATGGACATTGTGCAATCTATTTCCATTTTTTTCTCTTATTGCTATCGTATTATTATATTAATATAATAAAAATAATAGAAACATAGAATTTTAGGAATTTTATTTGCATTTATTTTGTTATTAGCTACGCCCCAAGTCCCAACAACTTATGTTTAATGTAATCGAAACAAATATGTTGACCAAGCTTTTTAAAAAATAACAAGTGGGTTTTGGAGCCGTAATTATTTAAAAGTTGTTTGGTAGATTCTATTATCATTAATTATATAGAGGCATGGACATTGTGCAATCTATTTCCATTTTTTCTCTTAGCTGTTGCCATCAACTTGTGTTTGATAATGACGAAGTTACGATATAATTGGTCATTTGGAAAGTTACGGGATAAACCAGAATTTAACAAGCTTCATGATTTTTTTAGCTATTTGTTCTTATATATTTAACCTTTTTTACATAAAACATCAATATGTTGTATAATTTTATTTATTTTCAATTTTAATACATGTAGTACTTATAGATATAAGAGGACGGACGCTATGGAACTCCATAAAATTGGCCTCGAAGGTTGACTTGACTTTTATTAATTCAGTGAATATCGTTCTCCTTAACCTAGATGATAGCAAGAGTAGGAGTACGGTAGAATTGAAGGAGGAGGTATTTAGGGAAAGAAAAAAGGTATGAGTAAATTAATCTTATTCATATGATTATGATGACGTAGGTAAGCGGTGGATTCATTTTGTTAGAATCGTTAATTCCATTATCATTAATTATATAGAGCTATAGAAGCATGGACATTGTGCAATCTATTTCCATTTTTTTTCCCTTATTATCTCATGTTAAGCGTAAGTCAATTAAAAAGAAGAAGAATAAGTCAGACGAAACTAGAGGAAATCTTCATTAGAAAATTAGGGAAACTGCTCTGACACAAAACGTAGAGAAAATGCGACGTCGTGCGAAGGCTTAGAGCACTCCCAATGGTTTGGGGATAAACTCCCTTATTTCTCCCTAACTCCTGCCACATCAGCGCCACATCAGCACCAAAATTTATCCCCAGTTTTTAGCCAACTTTTAGCCA